>NC_044977.1:100539235-100753009 GCF_008728515.1 Papio anubis
TGTTTGAAGGACTTTTGCTCCTCTGCTCCATCCAGTAGGATCCCTTTCCACTCATTGCTGGAAAGGCCCCTTGTCTGAATTCCAAATCCATTTCCATTCTTAATCTTTCAACTCAGCACCCAATGATGTATTGTCTCCCATTATCTCTCTCTCTTTTTTTTTTTTTTTTTAACCAGCCTTACCCGTGTCCCTTCCTGCCTTGCTAACCAGATTATAAAGCTCTGGAGGGTGGGCATGGAGTCTTCTATTTGTTTTGTTCTCCTTGGTGCTGAGCATACGCATGACAGCAGCAGTAAAACAAGCTGACAGCATGTTGACGAAGAAAGGTTCTGCTGATAAATCAATGAAGTTTAATCTCTGATAAAGCCATAAAGATACTCCTTGTAACCCCTGTGCATCTGGCAGTTGGCGAGGACAAGGGAGTTTATGTAGGTGACCTATGCTGATCCCTTGTGGACTGCAAGTCTACCATGTGCTGCTTTGCACACCCTTGTTTTAATCTGCTCATGCAGGGATGAATGCCACTGGACCCCCAGTGGGGATGGGGTAAGCCCCTGGCCTTGCCTTTCCCATGTCTAACTTTCCAGTTTTGAAGTGCATCTGTGTGCTGCCCTATATCTAGCAGAACCAGAGCCCTACTGGCCAGTCCCTCGGTTTCTTGCAGAACCTACCCCACCCAGCTTCTTCCCCAGCACTTTGCACATTCTCAACTGGGCTTACTAAAACCAGTAACAACAGATGTGACAGGCTCAGCAACTCCACTGCAGACAGGAGCAGCACCAAACCCTTGGGTCGTGGGAAGACCACTGAGCTCTGTGACTCAAGGTGACAGACAGAAAGGTTGGCTCCACACTGTGACTTCCTGTGTCCAGATGTGACCATTTTGGTGGTTGAAATAGCAGTGGCAATTTTCTTGCGGTCACTTTTCCGTTTCAATAAAGCAAGCAATCTAGGTTATAAGAATACACATGGTCCTTATAAAGTTATTTCCCCCCACTGGACTCAGTACTAATTCTTTTCAGAATGAAAAAAAAAATGCAGCCTATCAGCATTTGTATTTTTCCTAAATTGGTCTCTGTGTAAAATCTATTTCTATAACTGTCAATAGACCATTTGTGTTTTTCTCTCCTCTCTTACCCCTCCTGGCCCCTGACACACACTCACTTTCTCTTTCAATTTCGCTCCCCATCTTTTTGAAATTTTTACCCTGGCCAGTGGCCACCTGATTCAACTACAGAGGGTTAAATGTGTGCCCCAGACTTGCACATGTGGAGGGTAGGCCAGCACTGCTTGGGGACTCACCCAGAGGGCAGCAGGAGTGCGGTGGCCTCCAGGGGATGCTGAGGTCCCTTCATCTGCCACTTTTGTGCTGCCACTCTGGGGATGTGGCCATCCTGGCTCTTCTTCCACTTGCTGCTCACTTTTGCTCTTCTGTTTTCGTATAATCTGGGGAGAGGAGGACAAAAAAGGGGCAAGTTATTAGAGAGGCCTCCTGATGCTATCTGGGGTAACTGGGACCATCTTTGGAATATTTTTCAGTCACTTACAAGCTTAATGTCAACAGAACACTAGGCTGTTTCAGATCTGCTCTGTGAGAAACCAGTACAACTATAGCCTTGAGCGTACTAAGCATTCTACAGTTTGCAAATAATCCTTTTATGATGTTAACAGCTTCTTCTATTTATTAAGTGCCTAGCATGTGTCAGACCTCACGCTAGGTATTGTGTAAGCTTTACCTCACTTAATTCTAGAAGGTGCATACTGTAATTCTTTCCATTTTTATAGATGAGGAAACAGGCTCAGAGACACTAAGTTATTGGATAAGGCTACACAGCTCATAAATGGTGGAGCTGGATTTCAAACCCAGAGCCTCTGGTTGTAAGTCCTGACTTTAGGAAGCATCTGGAAGCCCTATCAAGGGGGTAGACACCAAGAGTCACCAGAATGGCTCCAGATCCAGCTCATTCGCACAGTCATTTGGACCTAGTAAGTCCATCTGTACCAAGGTCTCTGGGCTTTCAACTTCCTATAGGCAGGAAGCAGTCAAGAAATGTGCTAAGCCACCAAGATGGGCATATTCTTCAATGTTCCTTTAGGCCAGACAGGAGGATAAAAAGGAAGGCCGAGAGCCCAGAGAACAATGAACTGAGGTGCCATCTCCCCTGGCAGGGTGGGGACCCAGCCATGTTACCCAGCAGGATTTCAGAATTGCTGAGGACCAGTGACCCCCAGTGCTTCCCATTCTTCCCCTCTGCAGGTGGGTGGGGCCAGTGTTGTCTCTTCGTCCCTCTTCAAACATTGCATGTTGGGTATATGGAGGGGGGAGATCATTCGTTTGCTTAGTTCACAGATCTCCAGCTAAAAAGGAGCTAAAAGTGGATCAAATGTACTTTGAATTGTGATGGGATGAGACATTTGGGGGTCTTTGGGTGTGGTGAGTCTACTTGGCATGTGGAAGGGATGTGAATTATTGTGACCAAAAGGGAAGACTGAAGTTTTTCAACACTTCCTGCATACAGCACTTTGTTGTGTGACTCTGCAGACCCTCCTAGTATAGGGAGATTCTACATCCCAGCCCTTGGCTTTGGACTCGATGTGTGACTTGCTCTGGCCAATGAGATGAGAGGAGGGAGTCAGTAACTGTAAGCCAGAGCTAAGCCTCGGCCTTAATAAGCACTGTGTGCTTCCTCTTGCTGGCTTGTGCTCCTGTCATGGCCACAGGCAGCTGATGTGCCCTCAGTTGGGACCCAGAGTGAACATGCTGCAGCCGACTTTGTCCCAACCCACAGCTGGAAGTGCAGCCACTGCAGATGTGTGAGCAAGAAGTAAATTGTGGCATAACAAAACATATATACAGATAGTCCTTGACTTAAGATTTTTGGACTTTACGATGGTGGGAATGCGCTGTGTATTCAGGATGGCATTCCATAAATTATATGAGCTATTAAACACTATTATAAAATAGGCTTTGAGTTAGATGATTCTGACCTGTTATAGGCTAATGCAAGTTCTGAGTACATTTACGATAGGCTAGGCTAAGCTGGGATATATTAAGAGTATGTTAGGTGTATTGAATGCATTTTGACTTCTAATACCTTCAACTTAGGATGGGGTTACTATCGGGACTTAACCCCATCCACTGTAAGTTCAGGGGCGTCTGTATTTGGTCTTTGTCCCCATTTCCTGGCACAGTTTCAAAAAACATTTGCAATGATTCAAGTGTTAGGAGTGTGTTTGTTATACTAACAAGGTGATTCAAGGTGAGGTCCCTAGATAACTTCAGGATGGCGGCAGGTTGCCAGAAAAGCCAACTACAGTGCATGATTAGAGGGCTCGGAGCAGAAAGACTAGAGAGTGCGTTCAATCAGGTAATCAATCATTTAATCAATCATGCCTACATACTGAAACCTGGCTAAAAACTCTGATGCAACAAGGCACAGAAACCTTCCTAGTTGGTACATACATCGATGTGTTGGTGGAGTGATGTTCACAGAGAGGGCATGGGAGCTCTGTACATCCTGTCCCCAGACCCTGCTGCTCTCTGTATCTCTTCATCTGGCTGTTCACCTGTACCCTTTATGTTAAACTGGTAATGGTAAGTAAAGCAGTTTTCTGAGTTCTGTGAGTTCTAGCAAATCATTGAATTGAGGGTCCAGGGTCGTGGAAACTCCCAAATTTGTAGCAGGGTAAGGAGAAGTGTGGTGGCTTGGGGATACCTGAAACTTGTGGCTGGTGTCTGAAGCAGTGGCAGTCTTGTGGGACTGGGCCCTTAAATGTGGGGTCTGCACTAACTGCAGGAAGAAGTTAGTATCTGAATGGAATTTCACTTCTCAGTTGGTGCTGGAGAATTGGTTGTGGAAGACAGAAAGATCCTTGTCAGAAGCCACAGAGTTTTGGGGTGGTTGGTTTCTCAGAAGTAATTGACAGGTACACTGTGCAAGGGACAGCATAGGGCACGGAGCTAGCAGGAGTGACTGCAGAGCAGTGCAATAGATTCCCTCTGCATGGGTCCCCAGGGCACAAAAGGCTAAAGTGAGAAGGCACAGAAGATACAGTACCAGAGACACTCCCCATGTTTCATCTGCTACTTGCCAGAGTCCCTACTCCGGGCCCAGCCAGGAAACTGCAGCCATCCCACTGCCAGGGCCCACCTACCTTCTGCAAGATTGTCGTGGCCAGTTCCTCAGTTAGCTCCTCCTTGTGGTCCCGCAGGTAACTGGCTTCGTTTTGCTTGTCCTGCGGAGGGAAGAGAATGGCTGTGTGCTGTGGGTGCACTTGGGTTGACTTGGCAATCACTTTGCAAAGAGAATCCTGACCACAAAAGCAGAGGGAGGGCCCTGCTCTAGTCAGAGCTGCTGAGACACTGATTTCCTGACAACCTGCACTTTCTCCTGGCAGCCAGGACCCCAACCCACACCTCCCCCCGCAGAGAGGAGCAGGAGGGGTCCTACCAGGCTGTCCCCATATGCTTCTGCTTTGGAAATTGCTTCCTCAATGGCCTCTTCAGCCACCCGTAGAGCCACAGCCAAGGTGTCCATCACACTATGTCCTAGACAGGAAACAGAACAAAGAGCATTTCTAAAAGGGAATGATGAGTAAAATGATTGTTCAAGCTCTTCTGCTTAAATTCTTCAAGGGCTCTGGGATAAGTTCTCAGCTGCTTACCATAGCGCACAAAGCCCTCACCCTTTCCACCTGCCTCACAACTGCCTCCTATGCATCATTCACATCCAGAGCCCCATATGCAACAAATTATTTGATTATTTCATGCCTGCTGTCTCATTCCTCCTCCCTCCTAGTCTCGTGCTCCATAACTGTGCTGGTTCCCATGGACCCAAGGCTTGGCCCAAAAATTCCTCCTCTAACAAATCTTCTCAAATCCCTTCAGCCTCACCCTTTGCTTGAGGTCTGTCCCAGGTTCTGGGCTTGCTTTCATCATCCAGAAAGGCTCCATGCCCCTGGCCCCTTCCCACAGGTCACTTTCAGAGAACGAGAATTGATCACATTCATTGTTGTATGAATATGATCATACAAAAATGAAGCACTGGTCCAAGCACACAGAGTGGCTTAAAGATGACTGAACAAAAGGGCTTAATATAAGGAAATAATGGTTCTTCATCCACTTTCTCAGATAAAGATTATGCTTTATTTTGTCCATATAATGTATTATTGTGATGATGGGGAAAATGTTATTAACTGTACTAAGGACATTGGGCTGTGCATATGACTTAGTGCAGATATAAACTCTATGGTATAATTTTTTAGACTATCAACCAGTATTAACAACATTGGCCAACCTCACAGAGCTCAGCCACATGGCAGGCCCCAGGCCCAGAGTTTCACATACATGATCACAGTTAATTCTGTCAAAAATCCAGTGGTAAGTAGGTGCCATATAGGTACAATTTTACAGATGGTAAATTTCAAGCACAGAGTGGTTAAATAACTCACCCAAGGTACACAGCAAGACAAGAAGGCTAAGATTTGAATCCAGTTGGATTCCAATTCCTTTGCATTTGAATTTGGATTCCATTCCAAATTCCTTCCAATTCAAAGCCCTTGATTTTAATCACAAAACTGACACGAATACAAGCTAACATGATTTAAAAATATCGTGCTACCATATTTTTAGTGGACTTTTTTTTTTTTTAAGACATGGCAACAAATGAGAGAAAGTAAAGGACTTCCCCAAGTGAAGAGTTCTTTTTGGAGCTAAGTGCTGGGAAAAGTTCTGTTTCCCTTGAGATCCTAGATTTTAGCTTCTTACTTGTGAGAATTTCTATCATCCTTTTCTTAGTTTTCCCTAGAAGTCCAAGTCACATCACATGCAGGAATGTAGGTCAGCAAGGGCTGGGTACTTGGGTCTCCTTTTCCCCAATTTCAACCTCCTGTTTCCATTTATAATCTCCTACTCATATATTATTTAACACATGCAAATCTCCTGTAAGCTGTTGAAAATTCTTTGTGGAATGAGACAGGGTGTGATTACATCAATTCATTAATTACTCAATTAAAAAATAATTCAAGCTTCTTAGACTCTTAAGGACACAGATGTAGACAGAAAGTATCATTTGGCAAACATAATAAAGTCTCTAAACAATCCACTTAAGGTCAAAGTGATCTAGCTAGCTGATGAGTATGTCACAAGCCAGCTATGACAGTCATGATAGAGCCACATAGGGGCAGCTCGGCCCAGGGCTCTGCACACCACCAGGTAGCACAGTCTTTCCAATGTTTTGATAACTAGAGCCTACACGATATAAATTGTCATCACACACACTAAGAGCTCCCTGGTGGTAGACACTGTATCTCCCCTCTCTCTTCTTCAAGATAGTCACCAACGTATTTTTCACAGAAAATAGTACAAATTTTTGTTGAATCAAACAAATGTTTACTGAGTACCGTTTGTGTGCTAGGCTCTGTGATGGCCCCAGTGACAACCTGATGGACAAGCTGAGTCCATGCTTTCATGTACCTTCCAAGATACTGGGTGATTAGACATATAAGTAACCACTAAGAGACATGCATAACTATCCGTGTAGACTCCTGGAAGGTAGGCACCTGGAGCTGTAACTAGGAAGGCTTTGGATGCTATGATTATAATTCTTAGATGAAAGTGATGTGGAACTCTGGGTAAAAAGTGAAGGTTCAGGTCAGTGTTTCAGAGAGAAAGGTTGGCAAGGGTTGGGGGTAAGATTAAGAAGGTAAAGTGGCCAAAGTTCAGAAGACCAGCTAGATGGTGGGATGGTCAATGTGTCAATGTGGCTAGGCTATAGTACCCAGTTATTTAATCAAACACCAGTCCAGGTGTTACCGTGAAGGTATTCTTTAGATGTCGTTAACATCTACAATCAGGTGACTTCATGTAAGAGTTGTCCTCCCTAATGTGGGTGTGTCTTATTCAATCCTTTGAAAGGCCTTAAGAGCAAAAACTGAAGTTTCCTAGAGGAGAAATTCAGCTTGAAGACTGAAGCAGCAACTCCTGTCTGAGTTTTCAACCTGCTGGCCTACCCTGTATGTTTGGGGCTTGCCAGTCCCCTGCAACTGCATGAGCCAATTCCTTAAAAGGAATCTGTGTGTGTGTGTGTGTGTGTACATGTACATACATATATATTTAGTGTATTGGAGAACCCTGCTGATACAGATGGCCACTGAAATTAACACTAATACCAGAGAGTTTCGGGCAGAGAGGTATGAAGGATAGGGGTTTAGAATGGAGAGAAAAGGGTAAGATTGAAAACAGGGCTCACAAGTACTTTTGTAGCTTGGGGGAAATGAGGATAGGGACTGAAGGAAACATATCTCTCACTGGTGGACCTAAGTGGCTAAAGAGCTTGACTAGGACAAGTTGGGGTTAAGAACCCTATAGGATCTTCAGGTGCTAATGGCCAAGCATTAGAAATCTGAGCCTAGAACTCTGGGATGAAATCAAGGTTGGGCATTTCTGGCTCAGCAGCAAATGGAGGTGCACTTGAGGTCGTACAATGGTGTGTGGTAACCTATGGAGGAGCTGCAGGTAATAAGGATAACAGTGGACAGAATTTTCATGAGAAGACACCTGTATTAGGGTTCTTCAGAGAAACAGAACCAATAGGATATATATAGATATAAAATAGGAGATCTATGATGGGAATTGGCTCATGTGATGAAGGAGGCTGAGAAGTTCCATGATATGCTGTGTGCAAGCTGGAGACCCATAAGAGCAGTGGTATAATTCAGTCCAAATGTGAAGGGCTGTGGAATGGGGGAGCTGCTGGTTTAAGTCCTGAGTTAGAAGGCCCAAGAATCAGAAGCTCTGATGTCTGAGGGCAGGTGAAGATGGATGTCCCAGCTTCAGAAGAGGGACAGTAAATTCACCTTTCCTCTGCGTTTCAGTTCTATCTGGGCTTTCAATGGATTGGATGACACCTACTCATACTCATGAGGGTAGATCTTCTTTTCTCAGTCTATGGATTCAAATGCTATTCTCTTCCAGAAATACCTTCACAGACAAACCTAGAAATAAAGTTTTACCGGCTATCTGGGCATCCCTTAGCCCAGTCAAGTTGACACACAAAATTAACCATCACAGCCCCCAAAGAGAGAATAGACGGTACAGATGAGCTGTAGGGGACACAGGAGGAAGGCAATTCAGGGGGCACTGATTATCAATGTCCAGTACTTCAGACAAAGAATTGAAGTGATAAAGTTTTCTTAGAAATTAGAAGTTTGTTTTGTTTTTAACCACTGCTCTAAGGGGGCAATTATATTGGTATAAAAAAGTAGAATTTAATCAGTAAATGATACCTTCTTTAAGGGAATATTTTAATATGAGATGCACAAGTGAGTGGGTTGATTGATACGTTCCAACTCCAGAAGAATATTTACTAGTTGACTGTAAAGTATCGATGGTTGGGCAATGAATGCTGTTCCCTTGGCCACACTTTGGATGGCCATATGATGGATTCATGCAATTGGCAATAATAAGTGACCCAGGGAGACTCACACATAGTAGTAGATAGTTGCATCTGGGGTAACAATGCACCTGGCGGACCCTGGCAGTACCTGTACCTGTAGGTGTTTCTATTCCTCCAACTTCCCAGTAGCTGTAAACTCTTAAGCAAATTTACCTTCTGACTGCCTATAAAATGTTGAATCACTGCCAGAAATGCTTCCTTCATTCTCCAGGTTTGACTCAAAAAGGCTTCCTCCTGGCAGGGTAGGAGTGGGAGAAGAGAATGAATATGATTATCAAAGGTCTTCAGTGAACACTGATGCTCTGTGTCACTGAACTGGCAGACTGCTATTACACACCTGGGTTGTTAGCCTTGCAAATAGGTTTAGGGACTCATGAGTTCCCACAATAATGCTAACATTTTTGACCCATTGCTTTTTTCTTCTCACACTGATTCCTGGTGCAGCATTGCTGCCAACCCCAACTTTCTTCCCATACCTTCTTTGCAGGCAATATGGAGTCAAAGACAGAACAATAGACTAACGTCTGAGAAATGTGAGGTCAATTCCTGGACCTGCAAATTACTGGTTGTGTGGCTTGGCATGGCTGCATCTAGAATTTATTCATTCATCCAGCAAATAGTCTATGAGCATCAGTAGGTGCCTGGCTTCAGCCTAGGTATTAGGGGCACACTGATAAGCAAAGCTAAACCTGCCTCCACCCCACCCTGACAAGCATGAGATTCTCATGTGGGAAATTCATTAATCAAATACTTGTAAAAATACATATGAAATTATAGATAGGTTAAGTGCTTTGATGGGACGGTTCACAGCCCACTGAAAGTGTTCAGCAGGGAAGATGGACCTAAGCAGTGAAGAATCAGCCAAAGGGTGTAGGGAGTGGGAGAACATACAAGGCACAGCAAACAGCTTGCACAGAGACTGGTCCTGGGAGGAAAGGGTGTATCTGAAGGCCTAAATGAGAGTCAGCATGGCAGGGCTGCAGAGAGAAAAAGCAGCTCTGGTGAGGTGACCTGGGGACACAGGCCATGCAGGTCATGGTGGCCACATCAGTGTTTGGATCTTTATCCCAACCACCATGTGAAGCCCTTAAAGGTTTCACAGAGACGACCTGGTAAGATCTGTGCCTCTAAAAGTGCACTGTGGCTGCTGTGTGGAGAATAGCTTGGAAGGGGGAGAAGGTGAGTGTAGACTGAGGAAGGGCAGACAATGGAAGCCCTGAATGCTTACTTTTTTAAGTTGACCTGTGATGGGAAAGAGGATGGCAGGACAATGAGTGGAGGAAAATGCAGTCAAGGAGGGGTTTAGAAAACAGGAGAGACTTGGGTGTGTTTATAAATCCCAGTAAAGACAGAGATTGAATAAGCAAGAAGTGACCTTTAGACTTTCCTGGAAGGTGAGAGGGATATCAAGATGCAAGACCAAGGGGGAGCGGGAGGCAACAGAGAAGGCAGACAGCACTCCCACTGCAGCTGCATGCAGGGGCAAGTCCCTGCCTGGCATGCCCTGTAGGCCATAGGAGGGAAGATTTGAGGTTGCCTGCTGAGAGGATGGGGAGGGCCATGGGAAACATAAGGGGAAGGGAGATGTGAAAAAGTCTTTGGAAGACTGACCTCACCAGAGGACAAGCCCTAGTTTTATATGACTTTAAATCTTCTAGTAAAACACCTCTCTTTCTGTTTCCCTTTTAAATTTGGAGGTGGGAGCGTTGGTGTCATTTAGGATGATGTGATTTTCTTTCAAGGGCAGAAAGGGGCTGAATTGTTCTGGAAAGCATGAGCTAAACAGCCAGAAGACATGAAGCCACTATTTTTCATGAGTTGGCGGAAACTCTAATTTCATGTGGCTCAGCATTTTTAGAAAACCACATTTGTCCATCAAATCCCAGACGAAGCAATAGAACTCTTTAAGAATCATGTCAAAATTAGATATAGAATGATAATAAAAGCAAGGTTTATTTTTCCCATTTATTTATCTAACACTAAATAAAAGCATATATTATTTATCCAATTGTCTGAAGATTAAGTATATTAATAATGGCAACTTTTACCTTTTTCATGTAGTGCTTCTTTTAGGATAACTGTTAAAAATGTCAGATTGTGTTCTCTGTTCTCACTTATAAATGGGAGCTGAACAGTGACAACACATGGACACAGCAGGGGGAACAATGCATACTGGGGCCTATCAAGGTGGCAGGGGGAGGGAGAGCATCAGGATAAATAGCTAATACCTGTGGGGCTTATACCTAGGTGGTCGGTTGATAGGTGCAGAAAACCACCATGGCACATGTTTACTTATGTAACAAACCCGCACGTCCCGCAGATGTATCCCGGAACTTAAAATAAAATTAAATTTAAAAAAAAGTCATGCTGGGTCTATCAGAGAAGCCATGTGAGCACTCGTTACCTTTGGACATTATTTCATTTATAAATGTATTTACTCATCTGACTTCTCCACTAGAGTTTGGCTCTGAAATGGCAGGGTCTTGCTCATTTCTTCACTTCTAACATCTTAAGCCAGATGGGCACATAGTAGGTGTTCAGTAAATATTTGCTGAATAAATGAATACATCTTAGATTTGTCTGATAAAACAAATAAGAATTCTTTTAGGGCTAATCTGGTCACCTGCTGTGAGCTGCAGGAGAAGGAGTAAGGTTAGCTTGGGAGCACTGCTGAGGAACTGATGGCACTACAAGGTGTGTATGTGATGGGTGATATGTGAGATTGTGTGGATTGAAGCAATCTTCAATGAATTTATTTATTTATTTATTTATTTATGAGATGGAGTCTCGCTCTGTTGCCAGGCTGGAGTGCAGCGGCGCAATCTTGGCTCACTACAACCTCTGCCTCCTAGGTTCAAGCGATTCCCCTGCCTCAGCCTCCCAAGTGGCTGGGAGTACAGGCGAGTGCCACCACGCTGGGCTAATTTTTTTGTACTTTAGTAGAGACGGGGTTTCGCCATGTTGGCCAGGATAGTCTCGATCTCCTGACCTCGTGATCTGCCCGCCTCAGCCTCCCAAAGTGCTGGATTACAGGTGTGAGCCACCGTGCCCGACCTGAATTGAGTGGTCTTATGGCAAACTACAGTGGTCCGCATAATGAAGACGTTCTGTAGGTGAAAGGAGTTTTACACGAAGAGTCCTGGAGCATAGCACATGCCTTGTGCAATGCAGATTTTGCATATCATGTTCTGACAATTAAAATTCTGAAAAGAAGTACCATTAGATAGAGTTGGAAGAACACTGCTGAACTAATTACTCTGAGTTCTAGCTGAGGCTCTTGTTCTCAGTCTTGGCTGTACCTTAGAATAATACAGGCAACTTTAAAAAATATGTATACTGGATTCCACCTCCAGAAATTCAGCAGTAATTAATGGGGGGTGGACAATGATTTGGGGTATTGGAAGGTTTTTTTTCAAAGTACCCTCGCTGATTCTAATGTGTAGTCATGAATTGAGGATGGCAGATGATAAACCTACAAAGGGTATTGAGTAACAAGCAAAAGCTAATGAATGGCCCTTGAGTCATCTCTCACAACCAGGAGGCTACTTAAGCCCTGGAAGATTTCTTCCTACTTGAAGTGTAACTAAATTTCCTATGGAGCTTGTAGAATAGATCTCGTTGTTTTATGACCATGGCTTTCTATATTTGAGTACCATCTCATAAATTGTCTCCTGTCTGCCTGTCTTCATGTTTCTCCAAAAGAAATCTTCACTTAAATGGAGATATGAATAGTATTAAAGCAACTGATTCTCTCATTTCTATGAAGCGGCTTGGTATCCATAAAATGCTTTGTTTTTGGACAGGGTCTTTCTCTGTCACCCAGGCTGGAGTGCAGTGGCACAATCATGGCTCACTGCAGCCTCAACCTCCTGGGCTCAAGTGATCTTCCCACCTCAGTCTCCCAAGTAGCTCAAAGGACAGGTGCATGCCACCACATCTGGCTAATTTAATTTTTTTTTTTTTAGAGACAGGATCATGCTATGTTGCCCATGCTGGTCTTGAACTCCTGGTCTCAAGTGATCCTCCTGACTCAGCCTCCCAAAATATTGGGATTACAAGCATAAGCCACCATGCCTGGCCGCATAAAATGCTTTTAAGGTTGAACTAGTACAATAATGAGGATATAAGATGTGCCAGGCCTTGAGCCATGCTTTGAGAACACAGATAAACAAGCTACCACCTGCATATCACAGTCTGGCAGGAGAGGCAGCTGTGTAATCCTGAATGCAATGTGATATGTGATAAGTGCTGTGATTGAGGCTCAGATGAAGAAAGTGGTGAATCACAGAGGGCCCAGCACCTAAAGCTGCTTCAATCAGGGCAGATATTTATTCTTAGCAAAGAATTCTCCTTTGAAACTGATCCTTGTAAATTTCAAAGCCCTGCAATACTAGCCCACTTGCGATTCATGCCTGCCTTCTCCACTTGTGGAGACTTAGAGAGAAAGGGAAGGAAATAAAAATTCTGCTCTATTCTACAGGGTTTTCCACATGTTTGCTTTATTCCTCAATGTGCATTAAGTGGTAAAGAACACCTACGAGATCTGAATTTGTTGACATTTAAAGGGGCATATTCAGCATACCCGAGGATGTACAAGAGAGGAAAGGAGGATGGGATGCAAATGAGTGAGCCGATTCTATTCATGGACCTTCTTCAGATCTCTCTCTGGGTTGAAAAACTGCTAACAGTATGACTTTTAAGCTTTATTTCTTCTTTGCCTCCATTCCTACAGAGCTTTTAGAGAAATTGGTGAAATGGTGATAAACATAGTATGTGGAAACCTTTAGCACTGCTCTCTTAGCTATAGCTTTCCTGAGCAGTTTGAAAGACAGAGATTCTAATAATGACAACAGAAGACCCTAATGATTCTCCATGTTTAGTGCCTCCATTCTATTTCCCCCATTATCTAAGTGGCTGGCATATTTTTAGGTAAGACACAACCAAAGACTCTATTGAGAAAACGACGTAAAATAATGATGGTGAAAAAGCTCCAAATTAGATTTCTTCCTTGTTTCTCATGGATAAAAAGCATTTACCTGTGTTAGCCAAGTGATAAAAAAAAAACCTGCCACTAGATAGAAAGAAACAGACTTTTTGGAAGGCATGCTGTCCATATTCTGACTACCATTCTTTTCTACTGGCTGATCTAATAGGACTAAAGAATATAATTTCTCATTCCAATGAACTTGGTTGTCTCAACTGTATAAAAACAGCACAGGTAAAAAAAAAATTCATCCTTCAAGTTTCCTGGGAGGAAGCGGACACTTTTCTCACTCTCCCACCACATCAGCTTCTGGGCCATACGAACAGAATTTTGGAGTAAGAAGAAAGGAAGGTGGAGGGCATGCCCTCCAGGGACAGTTGTAGTCTCTCTGTAGCCAAGGGCAAATGACTTTCCAACGTTTTAATCATTAAGGGATGATGATCAAGAATACCTAATTTTTGATCTGAAATTAAAATAATCACAATTTGTAGAAGTACTTGGTGTTCACAGCTTCTAACTTATAAGCTCTAGCCCAGTGGGGATGCTGGAACCAAAAGAGTCAAAACTTAGCAGAGTCTCTGGCATCCGTCCTTCTATTTCTGCTTCTCACTAGTGCCGGATAGTTAAGCAAATTTATCTGTCCCAGGTGAGTGTGCTCCAGTGTTCAGGGCCCCTGAGCCAGGCCTTCTACCCACCAGCCCACCAAAGACTCCTAGAGTGGCAGGAAGTGAGAGTACCTAGAATGTCGAAGCACGCACCACTCTCCAGCCGGTGCTTCCTGTACAGGTTCTTCAGAACCTTGGCACTGCCAAAGCGCTTGAAGCGGCTCTTCACATTATTGTAGAACCATTCCAGAGACTGGGCCCTCAGAAGCCTGAGGAAAACAGAATTAGATAACAGAAAATTAGAATTACTAAATGGTGAATTGCAAAACTGCTACAATGCTTCACAGCTCCATCCATCAAGATGTGAAGTTTATTCCCCTTGAATCTGCGCTGGCCTTGTGACTTTCTCTGACCGCAGAAAATGATGAAAGTGATGTCGTGTGAATGCTGAGCCCTGCAGTTTCCTCTCTTGCTGCTCTTGGGAATCCCACAATCTTTATCACGTGAGTAAGCCCAAGCTTGCCTGTTGTGTGATGAGAAACACTTGGCCCAATCATCCCTCTTGCCCCAGCCAGTAGCCAGCTAACTCCCAGACAGGTGAAAGAAGCCATCGGCCAATAGTTTGGAGACAAATGAGTGACCTTAGGTGCGACCAGGAGAACCATCCACTAAGTCACTCCAAAGAGCAAACCAATAAATGCTTGACATTTTAAACCACAAAGTTTCAGGGCATTTAATAGTAGGCTTTATATTTAATATTCTTACTGTATTAACAACATTTCTAATTCATCTTGCAAAAATAAAAAGCACAAGGAAGATAGCAAAATTCTCTAGCCTCTTCCTCATTCAGATTGAAGCACTGTGAGAAAGTAGTTTCCTGGTTAATGCTACAATGGTTGGTATAAAACATTGGCAAGATCCAGGCCGGGTGCTGTGGCTCACGCCTGTAATCCCAGCACTTAGGAAGGCCGAGGCAGGTGGATCATTTGAGGTCAGGAGTTTGAGACCAGCCTGGCCAACATGGCAAAACTCCATTTCTACTAAAAATACAAAAACCAGCTGGGCGTGGTTGCACATGCCTGTAATCCCAGCTACTTGGGAGGCTGAGGCAGGAAAATCAGTTGAACCTAGTAGGTGGAGGTTGCAGTGAGCCAAGACAGCACCACAGCACCGCTGCACTCCAGCCTAGGTGACAGAGTGAGATTCCATCTGAAAAAAAAAAAAAAAAAAAAAGGAATTCTTCTCTTTTATGCCTGATGAGAACAAATTTCTAAAGCCTTTCCATTTTGAAAACAGCTGTTTTTCTTATTTTTCTTATTATAAATGTAATAATACACACTCATTTTAGAAAATTCAGAAAAGCAACAGGAATATAAAGGCTTCCAATTCAATGGAAGGACAATTCCACATTTAGTGGCTCTTCTTTTCCAGACCCCAGTGAAACGTGAGAAGATATCCAAAGATAAAAAACAATCTATACAAGGAAAGAATCGGGGTGAGAGCAAAATCAGAGATTTTGACAATGATAGCCTAAAGGTAACAAAGAACAGTGTCTTTCAGAACAGATGGAAGAGCTTGGACTCTAACTGGAAGGCCCAATTTTGAGTTGGTTGATTCAGAGAGCAGCCTTGGATTATGACAGTACTCACAAAGGTAATTTAATGGTTGTGTAGACAATAATGAGGTCTTTTGGTCCCCCATCCCTACTCCATAACAAATGGGCAATTGGTCTGAGGATGATTGGTCTTAGGCCCAAAAGATAAAGTGGTTCTCTTTTGAAGTTGAACAATCTACTTTAGATTTAAGACTTCAATATGGAGATTAACACCTTACAGTGAAGCTATAGAGTTTGGATATTTGTCCCAGTTGCAAATCTCATGTTAACCTGTGATCCCCAATGCTAGAAGTGGGCCTGGTGGAAGGTGTTTGGGCTTTGGAGGCATATCCCTCATGAATGGATTGCTGCCTTCCCTGTCGTAATGAGTTCTCACTCTATTAGTTCACTTGAGAGCTGGTTGTTGAAAAGAGTGTGACAACCCTCCTTCTCTCTTGCTCCCTCTCTCACCATGTGACACACAGGCCCCCTTGCCTTCTGCTATAAGTAAAAGTTCCTGAGGTTTTTACCAGAAGCAGATGCTGGCATCTTCTTGTAATGCCTACAGAACCATGAGCCAAACAAACCTCTTTTCTTTATAAATTACCCTGCCCCAAGTATTCCTTCCTAGCAACATAAATGGACTAATACAGAAGAAGCCTGTCTTGTTTGGCATTGGGGGAGCCCCTACATGCCTGCCCATCAGATGTCATCCATGTATACCAAAGCAAAGCCTGTCAATTGCCTGCTTAACTCAGAAACTTGGAGCTCTTGGTAAGCACCTCCACCTTTCAGCCCTAAACTCTTTCCAAAAGAGAGGTCTATTGGGAATACTTATCTACCCAATGGCAGAGGAGGCCCATGTTGGTTACCTTTATTCACCAAGTCCTTTTTTCAAAAATATGAATAGATGACAAAAAATCACCAGCCATTTGCAACAATCCAATGGCATAAGAAGAAAGAGCCAAGATAAACTAACAACAAGTAACAAAGGACAAAAAAAGATAACTCAGGGTACTGAAAGTAATTTAAACTCTAATTAATGTCCATAATAGTTTGAAAAGATACTGCATCCGTGCAACAGGCTAGGGTGATGTGAAATATATGTAGAAGATAAGCAACAACTTATTGGAAATAGAAAACAGGATCAATAGAAAATTTAGTAGAAGATCTAAAAGTTAAAACCAACATAAATTTTCTAGAATGTACAGTAAGAAGGCAAAAATATGGAATATACAAGAGAAAACAGACATGGGGGTTCAATTCAGGAGGTCCAGCATCTAACAGAATTCCAAAAAGGAAGAAAAGAGAAAATGAAAGAGAGGGGGATAAAATCAAAGACATAATAGAAGAAAATTTCCCCAAGCTAAGAAAGGGAAAAGTCTTTAGGTTAAGAGGGCCTACCAATTGCCCAAACAATAAATGGAACATAAAACAAAATAAAGCAGACAAACCTACCTTGCTACATCTTCATGAAAATTCAGATCCTCAAAGATAAGGAGAACTTAGGGGCTTCACACAGAAAAAAATAATATTTTGCAAAAGGATAAAAATAATGATGCTAAAATTTGTAGTCAATAACAATGAATGTTAGAAGACAGTAGAGCATAAATTTTCTAAGAATAAATGGCATGAACTTAGACTTCTATGTTCAGCCAATCCATCATCACAAGAGGGCAAAATAAAGACATTTGCAGATATGTAAGATTGCTTTCTGGAAAAGAAAATTCTCAAGGTGTATTCCAGGAGAACCAAAAGCCATCCACAAAAGAGGATCTTGGATTCTAAAAAGAAGGAAACTGTCCCAGGAGTACAATGGAGAGAAGTCCCAGGATTGTGCAGCAGATCTGGAAGGTAGGCAGCCAAAATGGGGCATTCAATAAGTATATAATCAAGAATCTACATGGATGAAGAGAAATGGTGACGAAGGAGCCACATCTTTCTTTTGTCAACAAGAATAAGGAAGGGCCATTAGAAGCTTTGGGAAAATCAAAATCAAAACCAAAAAGAGCTCAAGAAAATATGGTCTAACTATGAAGCAAATGAAAAGTTGTATGATTTTGTAAACTAATTGAGTGGAAGAAGAAATATGATGACCCATTTTTCTTCAAGGAGCCCACGTGTTACAGCCAAGAATAAGTTTTTTTTTTTTCTCTCCATGAATTTCAAGTCATGACTTTGGTCTCTAGAAGATAATATTTATATAATTTAGAAACTACTTAGTTTTCACCCTGTTTATAGACAAAGCATAAAAGGATCACACTGTCAAGACATTTGCATTTGTTATTGAAAGAAAAATTAAAAATCATTGACAGCCTGATAGAAGCCTGGCTGTAAAGAGAAAGAGGAATGACGAGGGTAGTTCAGAGATGCTAATTTCCCCATCTTGCAGAATGGAGTCAAAATCTTACAGAATGCAGTCAAGACAGACTGTGTAAGGTATACATACCAAAGATAATGGTTTCGATACGCTAAAGTCATAAAGGTCACCAGCATATAATAAAAGTTTTAATAAAACTTCCAAGGGGAAGGTAAGGAGATAGGAAAAAGTGAACTATTCATAAAAGTCTAAAGCTGACTGATCAATAAACAGCAAGATAAACATATTATTTAGGATTATTGTGGTAGCCCCCAGAAATGTTTAAATGTGATTCCCTGGGGGCCTGGGACTTGGTAAGGAGTTGGGGATATGAAATCCTTTTAATATCTTTTACTGGCTGAATTTATTTTAACCAAGTACATGTATTATTACAAAAACTGAAATAAAAACAAGCAAAAGAAGATTCAGAAAACTACCCCAATACTACTGGAACCTGACATTAGATGAGTGTTCTTTTCGACTTCCATGCAAGGTGGTTTATAATCAGCCTACATAGAGATTGGGAGGGGTCCTGGAACTCATGGTGGGGGGTGTGTGTGTGCATACATGCATGCAAATGTGCATGTGCTCATGTGTATGTGTGTGCATGCATGTGTATGTGCATTTGTATGTGTGTATTCATGCAGGCACACAGAGAAGGCAGGGACCAAGAGGTCAGTCTAAAGCTGGTTGGTGCTGAAGGGGCTCCAGGGCCAGAGCAGCTCTGAGAGACCAAATTTTTTCACAGAAAGGACGTGCTCCCTCTTCCCACAAAGTTTAGCAGACAGGGGCTGTGGGGCAGCAGCAGGGCAGCCACCTGGAATGGCCAGGAAACAGTGATGGTGGCAGTGGGGAGGTGCCCCTTTTAAATGGTTAGTGACTTCAATGAAGAGAAAAAGCCACAAATGGGTTTTCCTGAGCACACGTGTCTTTCAGTACATACAATGTTCACACTATCTTTTAACAAACATACTCACACTGGCTTTGATCTTGCTGTTCCCTCTGCCTATAATACAGTTCTCCACAGATAGTCTCAGGCTCAATCCAACACTTCATTCAGGCCTCTGTGCAAATATCACTTCTCTTGGGAGGCCTTCCCTGACGACCCTTGCAAAAATGCCACCACCACGCCAACATGTCTGTCCTCTTACTCTGATTTTCATTCCTTATATTTTTATAGAATACTTCTTTGTACCTATTTAGTGATATGTAATTGTCTATGATTAAGTAATTATAACAATAATCACTATATCAACATATTGACAATTAATTATTAATTTGTTTGTTATCTATAGGCTCAAGGACATAGGCTCAAGGAAGACAGATTTTTTTCCCACTCCTGTATCCCATGTGCCTAGACCACTAAAGTGCACCTAGTAGTCACTTGATAAAATCCAGTACGTGATGGACAGACATTGTTTTATAACTTTTTTCCACTTAGTATTCCTGATTGACTGTAATGTTGTTGAAGTCTCCCATGACATCTTCAGTCACCTCAGAGTTCTCCATAGTATGGACACAGCAAGCTTTATATAACTGATCTCCAATCTTTGAACCTTGAATCCTTCCCATTTCTTCTGCATTAAAAACGGTTCTGTGATGGATATGCTGCCAGCTAAACAATTTCACATATCCATAGTTGTGGATCCTAAAAGTAAAGCAGCCAGGTTCAAAGATGCGACTTTTTCAGAAAGCTTGCACCAATTTACACTTCCCACCCAGGGTGTGAGATTCTAAAGTCCCTCTCAAAGTGGCCTCACATTAAAGAGAAACCCCTGAAAGAGTCGCCAACTTGTCCATGGCAAAGCCCACTTCTGGTCCCCAAATGCAGCTCAGGAAGGAGAATGAAAGGGCAGAAGGCAAGCATTATCTTCTCCCCTCTGGTTTGGTTGAAAAACTGAAATTGAAATTGAGAGGTTTATCTTCCTCATTGAGGGAGAAAAAGCACTTATCTAACACAATATACCAAATGTGTAATTTCTTTCACATAAAACTTCATCATATAATCATTATCACTGTTATGAAAAAATGAGCACAATGTTTTGAGTGCTTGCTCTGTCTGCCAAAAGTTTTCCTTGCATCAGCTTATTTAATTCTTGCAGAGTACAGTGCAGTGGTAGGCACATGGGTGCGGGTGCTGGTGAAGTGGCCCAGGTCCTGGCATTTACTACAAGTGTGGTCTTGAACACATGACTTAATCCCTCTAAGCCTCAGTTTCTTCATCTATAAGATGGGGATGATGACAGTAACCACCTTATCAGGCTGTTTTGAAGATTAAATTATATAACATAAACAATAAGGTGCCTGGCATCAGAACAGGGCTTGATAATTTCTTCTAATAGCTCTAAAATGATGAGTCCTCTCTTTCATAGGTGCATAAATCAACATGCAGAAAGAGTGAGTTCCTTGCCCAAAGGAGCAAACTCTTGAGCAGGGATTAAAAACTGGGAGCTTGCAATCATGCACGAGTACTATTCACAGGCACCCAGCATGAATAGAGACTCTCTCTCTCCAATTTATTTTACTATAGAATTTTAATTTATTATAAGAAGCATCTGTCATTTTTATTTAAAAAAACACTGATAAAGCTATTTTCAGAATTTAGAATAATGTAACGGAAAAGAAAGGAAATACAGAAAGCCTTGCTTCTGGAAATCACACCCTCTGGGCCTATGATTTATTTGATATCTTTAAAAGCACAAAAGAAATGCAACTGCAGAAGAGAAATCTTCTCCAGCCTCCTTCTTCCACACACTGCCCTGCTCTCTGAGCAGATGGTCACCAGAAAGGCTCAGCTCTGCAGCTGGAAGGGTCCACATGGTATCAGTGGAGGACAGTTGTTACTGTGCCCCTCATTCTTCTAAAAGGGACATTTCTTTTCCTTTTGGGACACTCCTCCCTCCCTCTCCAACTTAGTCTATGTGGTTCTGGAAGGCTGGGTACCACTCCTGGCACTAGTGTTGATGGTCTCATGACTCACACTTGCCATTGGGGTTGAGCTGGGAGCTTCTACTGGAGATCTTGGTAACAAATGCCCTCTTTCTGCAGGGCTGGCTCCATGGCAGAATGAAAGCCTAGAGGTTCAAAAGCAGATCTGACAATCGGGAGGGACAGGATTTTGTTGATATACTTAGAACACCTGTATCTACTCAAGCTTAAAGTCAATCCCTGGACTTTACCATTATATAAGCCAATATTTTCTCTTGTTTGTTCAAGCCTTTTTGAGTTGAGTTTTTATTATTTGCAACCAAGAGTCCTAATATCATGTTCTAAGTTCTAGACAGCCCGAGAAGACTTCAAGTGCATCATCGGATGAGTTCTCCATTCACTGCTTATACCAAAATTCTACAGCATTCCAAAGTATTTTAATGAACTTAAAATAGAATGCCTCAGCTTACTTAAGTCTCAGAGTGGAATTAGGGCACCAGCCTGGAGCTGCAGGGAGGTGGAAGACAATAGTAAATCGTGGGGAATAATCTGTAAAACCACAGGCCGATTTGGAAAGCAGAAAACTTTTCCTTAAAAAGTAATGTGCTTTATGTCACATACAAAAATGATAACATGTGTGAGATAGATATGTTAACTAGCTTGATTTAATTATTCCATAATGTATATATATCAAAATATCACATTGTACCCCATAAATATATACAATTATTGTTTGTCAATTAAAAATAAAATTTTAAAAATAAATTTACTTTCTGCCAGGAAAAAGTAGTAATGTGTTTTCAATTATGATTTGACTTAGAATTAATGTAGAGAGCTTTTCTGGAAGCTCTTCCTTGGGGCTTCCAGGAAAGGCTCAGTCATGATTATCTTCATTTGATATTACTGATTTTATTGCATTTATTTAAAAACTTATGGCTCAGAGGAAACTCACAGGATGCATGTGGCTCATGGGCAGAGGTGCGGGGAACGGGCTGTGAGGACCGCAGCACCCCGAGTGGACTGGCCAAGTGTACAACTCCCTGGCCCATGCTCAGGTGTCTGGTTTCCGACTAAACATGCACAACTGCAGGCAAGGCTAGATCAGAAGAATCTTTATGTCAGCATGCTGCTGAAATAGAAGACAGGGTGGAATCCTGCGTCTGTGCATGGACGCATTCATTTGTTCACTCACTCATTCTTTCATTCTTTCACTATGTATTGAGGGCCCACTATGTGCCAGGCACTGTGTTAGACGTATAGAAGTGACAAAACAGACCAGGGCCCTAACCAACAGTGCTGCCAGACTAATCTGTTCAAAGAGTGCTAGGTAAGTCAGGAGATGGAATGGAAAGCCAGGTCAAAGGCATCTTGGGCATGGCTGGACTGCCTGTGTCCCACAGGTCATGGGTTCTTCATCATTCCCACAAATGTGTGAGAAACCAGAATCTACCTGCTTTCTGTCCCAGGCATTTTCTCTCATAATCAAACTGCTTCTTCTAAGCTTCAGTAGGTGTGTGCGAGTGGTGGCTTAGGAAGAAAGGGACATGCTCTCCTGGTGATGAGATTTATAGGGAAAAGCTTTCCAACTTGGAACTGTCCAGAGTTGTCCATGCTTGATTTCCCTGACTTATTTTTTAAAAGACTCCAAGTTGGCCAGACTCAGTAGCTTACGCCTATAATCCCAGCAGTTTGGAGGCCGAGTCAGTCAAATTGCTTGAGCCCAGGAGTTCAAGACCAGACTGGGCACCATGGCAAAACTGCATCTCTACAAAAAATACAAAAATTAGGCACAGTGGCACATTCCTGTAGTCCCAGCTACTCCAGAGGCTAAGGTAGGGGGATAGATTGAGCCCAGGATGCAGAGGTTGCAAGGTGCCAAGATTGCACCACTGCTCTCCAGCCTGGGCAATGAAGCCAGACCCTATCTCAAAACAAAAAACAAAACAAAACAAAACAACAACAACAAAAAACATTCCAAGTTATCCCTGAGATCCCTGAGGATGATTACACAAAGATTCTTAGCTCTGTATAGTTTCACAAACTTAAGCATGATAATCTCTTAAAATACCAAAGCTTTTAAAAAATCAATGGCAGGCCAGGTGCGGTGGCTCATGCCTGTAATCCCAGTACTCTGGGAGGCCGAGGCAGGTAGATCACTTGAGGTCAGGAGTTTGAGACCAGCCTGACCAACATGGTAAAACCCCGTCTCTACTAAAAAATATAAAAATTAGCTGGACATGGTGGCAGGTGCCTTAATCCCAGCTACTTGGGTGGCAGAAGCAGGAGAATCATTTGAACCTGGCGGGTGGAGGTTGCAATGAGCAGAGATCGAGTCATTGCACTCAAGCCTGGGGGACAAGAGTGAGACTTCTCCCAACAACAACAACAACAACAACAACAACAACAACAACAAGAAAATCAACAGATACTACCCAAAGCAATCTACAGGTTCAATGCAATCCCTATCAAAATACCAATGAAATTCTTCACTGAAGTAGAAAGAAATTCCTAAGATTTGTATGGAACCACAAATGATCCCGAATAGCCAAAGCAATCCTGATCAAAAAGAACAAAACTAGAGGCATTATATTATCAGACTTCAAAATATACTACAAAGCTGTTGTAACCAAAACAGCATGGTACTGGCATAAAAACAGACACATAAACCAGTGGAGCAGAGTAGAAAACCCCCAATTTAATCCATATATCTACAGCTAACTGATTTTTGATTAAGGTGCCAAGAACACTCACTGGAGAAAAGACAGTCCTTTCCACAAATGGGGCCGAGAAAACTGGATATCTATATACAGAAGTATGAAACTAGACTTCCACCTCTCACCCTACACAAAAATCATCTCAAAATGGATCAAAGAACTAAACGTGAGACCTAAAGTATTAAAACTGTTAGAAGAAAACATAAGGGAAATGCTTCTGGACATTGGTCTGAAAAAGGATTTTATAAATAAGGCCTCAAAAGCACAGGCAACAAAAGCAAAAATAAATAAATGCAATGAAATTAACAGCTTCTTCACAATAAAGGAAACAACTGACAGAGTGAAAAGACAACCTACAGAATGGGAGAAAATATTGGCAGACTATTAATCAGACAATGAGCTAATATTCAGAATATACAAGGAACTGAAGCAACAGCAAAAAACCAAACAATCCAATTAAAAAATGGGTAAATGATCTGAAAAGACATTTAAAAGAAGACATACAAATGACTGGATCTCATCCTTTCTTATGGCTGAACAGTAGTACTCCATTGTGAATAAGTCAGGCACAGAAAGACAAACATTGCATGTTCTCACTTATTTGTGGGATGTAAAAATCAAAACAGTTGAACTCATGGAGATAGAGTGTAGAAGGATGGTTACTAGAGGCTAGGAAGGAAGGGTAGTGGGAGGTGGAGAGGGAGATGAAGATGGTTAACGGGTAAAAAAAAATCGTTAGAATGGATAAGACCCAGTATTTGATAGCACAACAGGGTGACTATAGTCAATAATAATTTAATTGTATATTTTAAGAGAATTAAAATCATAAAATTAGATTGTAAGACAGTCTAATTTTGAGGATAAATGCTTAAGGGGATGGATCTCCATTTTCATGACGTGATTATTATGCATTACATGCCTGTGTCAAAATATCTCATGTACTCCTTAAATATATACAGCTATTATATACCCATAAAAATTTTAAAAAAGACATACACACATGGCCAATGAATATGTGAAAAAATGTTCAAATTACTAATCATTAGAGAAATGCAAATCAAAACCACAATGAGGTATCATCTCACCCCAAGTAGCATGGCTATTTTCAAAAGAACAAAAAATAACAAATGCTGATGAGGATTCAGAGAAACGGGAACTCTCACACACTATTGGTGGGGATGTAATTAGTAGAGCCACTATGGAGAACAGTGTGGTGGTCCCTCACCAAACTACAAATAGAACTACCATGTGATTCAGCAGTCCCACTACTGGGAATTTATCCAAATGAAAGGAAATCATTATACCGAAAAGACATCTGCACCCCCATGTTTATTGCAGCAATATTCATAGCAGCCAAGATATGGAATTAACCTAAGTGTTCAACAACAGATGAAGGGATAAAAGATGTGGTATATACAAGAATGGCTAATATTAAAAAGACTGACAATACACAGTGCTGGTAATGATGTGGAGCAACTGGGTCTCTCATATGTTGCTAGTAAAAACAGTTTGGTGAATCCTTACAAAGTTAAATATATACTGGTTGCCATACAATACAGTAATTCCATTGTCAGGTATGGAACTAAACAGAAACGACATATCTACACAAAGACTTGTACATGAGGCATAGAGATCCACTATCTTGTCTCACCGCTGCCCAAGACACAGACATGGCTTCTGTTTGCAAGTCCCTATGGAATATTTCTTTTTAAGAAAAATAAAAAGATGGCACAAGAAAACTTACAGCAATTTTGTTCATAACAGCCAAAACACTGGAAACTGATCAAATGTCCATCAGCAGGTGAATCGGTAAACAAATTAAATTGTATGCACAAATGGACTATTATTCAACAATAAAAAGGAACTGCTGGCAGGGTTTGGTGGCTCATGTCTGTAAATGCAGCACTTTGGGAGACTGAGGTGGGTGGATCACTTGAATCCAGGACTTCAAGACCAGCCTGGGCAACATGACAAAACCTCATATCTACTAAAAATACAAAAATTAACTGGGTGTGGTGGCATGTATCTGTAGTCCCAGCTACTTGGGAGGCTGAAGCAGGAGGATTGCTTGAGACCAGGAGTTCGAAATGGCAGTGAGCTATGATTGTGCCACTGCACAACAGCCTGGGCAATAGAAGGAGACCCTGTCTCAAAAAGGAAAAAAAGGAACTGCTGATATAAATGACATGAATGAACCTCAAAAATGTTATGCTAAATAAAATATTTAAATTAAAATTACAATTGTATTATTCCACTTACATGAAATATTAACAGAAGCAAAATTAATCTACATTGACAAAAAGCAGCTCATTGTTTACATGGAGCCAGCAGTGGGACTGACAGCAAAGGGGCACAACGAAACTTCTCAAGAAGTTGGAAATGTTCTATATCTTGATTGTGGTAGTGGTTATATGATTGTATATATTTGTCAAAACCTGTTGAACTGTACACATAAAATGGATGCAACATACTCTTTGTAAATTATACCTTAATAAAGTTTAACCCCCAAAAAGAATAATTTTAAAATACAGATGCAATACAAAAAATATGGTATATATACACCATGAAATACCAGTCAGCCATGAAAAAGAATGAAGTTCTGTCATTCATGGCAACATGGATAGGACTGGAGGACATTATGTTAAGTGAAATAACATAATGTTATTTCAGGAAGAGAAAGTTAAACACAGCATGTTCTCACTCATATGTGGAAACTAAATAAATTGATCTCATAGGAGTAAAAAGTAGAGCAGAGGATACAAGAGGCTGGGAAGGGTAGGGGGAAGAAGGTGATAGGAAGAGACTTATTAAAAGATACAAAATTACAGCTGGATAGAAGGAATAAGTTCTAGTGTTCTATACCACAGTAGGATGACTATAGTTAACAATAATATATAATATAGTGTCAAATAGCTAGACGGAGAGTATTGAATGTTCCTGACACAAAGAAGTGATAGATGTTTGAGATGATAGCTATGCTAATTACCCAGATCTGATCACTACACGTGATATGTATCAAAACATCACTATGTACTCCATAATATGTAAAAGTATTATCTGCTAATAAAAAACCTTAATGTCGGAAAAAAGGCATGGAAATTTATAACTTCTATTAACTATGGGGAAATGTTAAGTATCTTAAGATTCCTCAGAGACAGAGAAAGCTGGTATAAAATGGTTTTTAAGAACCTAGGTTATTAAAAAGTTTAAACATTTCTTGATTTTTATCTTTCAGTATGGTATAATTCCTCTAAAAATTGAAAATTTTAATACGATCTTTTGGAAATAATCAACAGCAAACCTTCAAAATTTACCAATGACAACACAGTTAGAATTCATTACTTTAAGTCCTTTGAGCTGCCATTTTCTCATCTGCAAAATGGGATAGGTTGTGCCTTACAGGGCTAGAGGAAGAATTAGATAGCTCAACCAAGAGCTCCCAGAGAAAGACCAGACCCTTGGTACTCACTGGGGGTGCCAGCAGAGTCTGAATGTGAGTGAACACATCTTTCCTGCATGGCCTCTGTGCATTTGTCCTGTACCAAATGCTGCAAATGAGTGATTCTCAGGAGGGGACATGTGCCCTAATGCGGGCAACAGCATCATTTGTTGGCAGAAGTGTTGTTTTCTGAACACATATGTTCTTGGAGATTCTATGGTGACCTGTCCTTCTACTTTGCTCCATATCCCTAGGGAGAATAATTGTAATGAAGTGTTTTACTGATGGGACACAAAGCAAGGCCGAGGATAACAGACTGCTGCTCAGATGATGTAAATAAATTTATGACATAGATGTATGACCAGATCTGTCCTGCAAGAGCTCATATAGTTGTCAAGATAAGAGAGTGCCCTAAAGACCAGAGGCAAGAGGCTGGGGTGTGGCCATCTTTCTATTGAAGCTTCCCCTGAAGGAAGGAATGAGTGAGTGATGTGTTCCAGGACAGGTTGGGCAAGTCCCTTGGAATTACACTGGAAAAGTACAGCACTATGGATAAAGACAATGCTCTGGGGCCAGGGAGAAAATAATTCAAATTCTGGAGCTCTCTCTTTCTGGAAGTGCCGCGTCAGGCAAGTTATTCTACCTCTTGGTGCCTTGAACTTCATCAGAAGGGAAACAATAGCTCCTACTCCTACAACTCGGCTGTGGAGATTAAATGACAGATAGAACATAAAGCATGTTGCACAGTCTAGCACAGAACACTGTGCAGTCTGAAGTCCACGTTATCAGTAGTACCATTATTAGCACAGGTTCTGAGCCTGGGTTCCAGTCCCTGCTCTACCACCTCTTAACTGTGTGACTTTGGGCAAATTACTTAACCTTTCTCTGCCACCATTTTCTCACCTGTAATACAGGGATAATAATGGCACCATGGGGTTCTGTGAGTAGTTGAGAGAAGAATCCAGTAAAATACTCATCTCTGACACAATAAAACCAATCACTATCCTCATCACGGTCAAGAGTGCTTTAGAGGAAGTTTATGTAGATGGGGAATGTCAGGTGTCCCACTCTGAGAGTGTCTAAGGGAACAGATGAGGAGAGCTGGGGTTTAACAGAGGTGCGGTCTGGGTAGGCGGAGAGGTGAGAAGCTCTGTTGCACATTGAACAAACAGCAGGAGGAATGGCTGCATGCTGCCTCCCATCAGAAATAAGCATCTTCACAGATTAAAGAGACTAACTTCCTCCTTTCCCCAAATAGTCTTTTTCTTCTGTATGGAGATTTACACTTGACAAAGTGCTTGCAGGAGGGCCATCCCCGGCAATTCCATTCTGGGAATCTCCCCAGAGAGGCACTCACATGTGTCCCAAGGGTGTTCACTGAAGATTTGCTTATAACTGAAGAAAATGTAAGCAACCTTGGTTCATTCATTCAGTCATTGTTCACTCATTCACTTATTCATCTGATATATACTGAGCACCCAGCATGTGCCAGATGCTGATGTAAACACTGAGTCTACAGGAGTGGACAAGACGGGCAAGGCTCCCAGTCTCATGATGTTCACATGCTAGAACAACAGGCAGGTTGGCTGACAGATAACTAGATCTATTCTATGTTGGTGTGGTAAGTGCCATGAGAAGAAATGCAGCAGAATAAGAGGAGGAGAAAGTGACTGAGTGGGGAAGGGGAGCTATGTTTGCAGGCTGGTTAGGGAAGGTGTCTTTTGTACAGAGGCAAGGAGAGAGAGTGAGCCATGTAGAATCTGGGGCAAGAGCTTTCCAGGTGGAGGGAACAGGAAGTGCGAAGGCCTTGAGACATGAACACCATTTGCATGTTTGAGTAAACAAAGTCAGTGTGGCTGGTGTGGTGTGAACAAGGTAAGGAGTCCTTCAGTAAGACAATGATGAAATAAACTGTGATTAATTCATTTAACAAGAGATTATATGTACAATGATATTAAATAAAAAACCAAGTCTATGCTTCTCAACACGTTTAATGTAGAAATATAAACTTCAGAACTTTATGTATGCATGATGCCATTAATGTAAACTGAAAACACCACACAGAGCACTAGTGTACATCTTTTTAGTCATACATAAGTTGTAAAATGAAATAACATGCATGGGAACAATATATCCAATTTAAGAGGGAAAAGAAAATGGAGTTAGAGAGTCACAATAGAGCTTTAACTATATTGGAAAATGTTTTGTCTTCTTAAAATCTATGCTGGTGGGTCCATGAGAGTCGTCAAATCTATACGATTTGTAGATGGGTGTCTTTATAGCATGCCAAAAACTGCTGAGAATGTCGGAAACATTCCACAGTACGACCAAACAAAATTCAAAACATACATTTTTTTCTTCCTTTTTTGGGAGACAGAGTCTGTTGCTCAGGCTGGAGTACAGTGGTGCGAGCTCGGCTCACTGCAATCTCCGCCTCTTGGGTTCAAGCGATTCTCCTGCCTCAGCCTCCTGAGTACTAGGGATTACAGGCATGAGCCACTGTGCCCAGCCTCTAAACACACATACTTTCTATTTATTTCCCCCATTATTGTTAATAAAGCCTCATCCAACTTTCTCACCTCTTCTCTAAGCATAAATCTTTGTCACGATACCTCACAGCACTATTTTAATTAATTATTTAGGGATCTGCCTGTGCTGCTAAGTTAAGCATCCATCAAGAGAAGGACCCATGACTGGTCCCATGCATTCTGCAGACACAACTTGTTGTTTGTCCTATTACACCAGGCCTCCTAAGATGATCTCTGCAAACGGAACATGATTACAGCATATTGGTTTTTTTGTATACCTAAGATGTGAGCACCTCTTAAGCTTTTATCTTTCTTGGCGTCACAGGAGGGTTCCTAATCAGTGAGTGGATGAATTCTTATTTTCACAACTGACTCAATAGACATGAATTTCTTGAGCAGTCCTTCCAGCCCTGCACTGTTGTTGTTTATGCAGACTTTGTCTTCTTCCTTCAGTTCCATCACTCTAGGCACCACACAGTGTGGCCTTCTGTGTTCTCCTCAGCACTGAATACCACACAGGTGTCCACAGAGACCTCTGACCACATGTCAGTCTATTACAGTTTCGTTAGTTTCCACCATGAGCCAGCGCTCCATCAGCTGACATGAGCACCTCCATGGCAGTGCACTAGCTTCAACAAAGGCAATATGCTGGAAGACTCTGAGGAAGGAGGGCTGAACTGGGATGGGTGATGAGTCCAAGTCCCAGCTGGACTGCCAGCACATGCTGTGTGCCTTTGGTGGGATCAGCCACTGGATGCTATGCCCATCTTTTTGTATCAGTCTCATGCCCTGAGGGGTTAGGCAGAGATTCTGTACCAACCCCAGAGGAAGGCTGGTGGAGAGGCAACCCTCTGGGTGGCCAACGTCCAAGCTGAAAAGGAAAGGCTAGGCAGTACCCTCATGCCCCCAGGGTGGGGCTTCCCAAAGGGTCCCATCTTGTATCAGATTCACTGAGAGGTCAAAATCCTAGGGGAAACCAGGGCCCCTGCCTGTTTTAGCTCAGGGCCCTGGCCCAGAAAAATATACAAATTTGGCCTTACACTTCTCACTCCCAGAGCTCTTGGGCTTCTGGAGAATTGCTTAGCCACAGAACAGTCCAGCTCTTGAGGAATGAAAACGTGACAACATCATTTTTAGGAGCTACAGGTGGGCAGGTGGTAAAAGCAGAGTGTCCTTTGTTTCACAGCTACAGGCTTATCTGCTGGGTTTGCAGTTAAAGGGAGGAAAGAACATTTATTTGAGAACTCCTTAGGTGCTTAGGTGGCAACTGGTGGGTGATATGCTTCGGAGTAAACCTCTGTTCTGTAAGTTCTAATTTTAAAAAAAAGTGAGGCTCATTTTTCTGCAGCTGTAGAGACAATAGCATATTTTCTAAACCCTCTAAGTCTTTTTTTTAACCCCTCTCAGCCTTACCTCATTACTTGGTGTCTCAATGTCCTCCCTAATTCCCAGCTCAGGGAAGGCATTCAGAAGAAAATTGATTCTATAAGCATTAAAAATTTGATTTCTTAAAAAATGATATAAGCACATTTTAGATTCATTTTGCTATTATTTATTGACAGCCTCCCCAACCCAAGCTACTTCAAAATAAGTCTTTTCTACATGGAGAGAACCCTTGTTTATATGTCTAGATATTTAGAAGGGGCCTTCCTACAAGGTAGAAGAAGATGAAGAGAAGCTCTCATTGAAAAAAAATTAGGGATTTTTTCTAGTTAAGAAAAGTTTTGGAAAAGAGGAGATATGAGGGAGGGGAAACTTGTCCTGTTAGATGTTAAGATACGTTACAAATATATAATAATTAAAACAATGTGGCATGTTTAAAAACACAGCTATAAATAGAAAAAGAAAACCCTGAAAGATAATGTACCAAAATGTAACTGCTGAGATCTTCAAATAGTGGTAATATGGGTAACTTTATTTTTTCAAATCACATAAACATATACTATTTTATAAAGAGAAGAAAGATACTACAACTTTGATGAAATTTTCCAAGTAAGAGGAAAGTGTATTATGAAGGTCTGTAGCCACAGAGAGAATAAGATGGGAGCTCTACCCTCCTCACTTACTTGTGTTTGATATTGGGAGAGTCATGTACTCTCTTTGAACCTACTTCCCACTTAAAAATAATGTTTATAAAATCTACTTCACAGGCTGTGAAATTAAAAACAATGTCACAAAGCACCTATTACAATATTGGCACATAGCAGGAATGCATCTGAGAGTGAGGGTGACAAGCTACAAGAAATACAGTAAAAAATAACAAACATAGAGACACATCTAGGTAAGAGTTGGTACAGAATGTAAAAATAAGAATCAAAACACTACCAAGCTTTGCTTATATGGAGTTTAGATTCATGGGAGTTCACTATACCCTGGCATAGAAATCACTAACAGAAAAGCTGTATTCCCATTTGTTTTGGACCATGGGGGCAGGTAGATGGGTTGCAATTTTTCACAATGGCAATTCTTCAAAATTCTCATAAACAACTTCTAGGTTTGTCTGGACCATCCATCTTTATGGAGTTTAGTTCAATACAGGCATATTTTTTGAGCATTTTGCTGTGCCAAGTCTAGTTCAAAATACTGGGGTTATGAAGGTGACTAAGACCAAGTGCTACCCCAGTGAGCTCACACTGTAAGAGGAAATGATGCTTCTGGGTTCGGGTGCATGGGTTGTGATGGTCATATAACTAGCCAGGATAGGAATATAGGAAGAGGATCAGGTTTAGAGGGAAGGCAGAAAGTTTTGGTAGGACAATTAAATTTGCAGTACCAATCACATCCCCAGGTGGTAAGACCTGGTGGGCATTTGGATATACCAGTCTGGATACACACACACACACACACACACACACACACAAACACACATATGTATATTCTTAGGAGGGTAGAAATTTGGACTAGAAATATAGATTTAGGACCTCCTTGATCCATAGGTAGTATTAAGCCAATAATGGGTATATTGCAAGTATAAATGATCATTATCATTATTTTACTGAGGAAAATGAAAACAAGTAATTTGCTGATATGTCACTGACTAAACTAGAAGCAAATCTGGGAACAGACTGTAGACATCATTCTTGGGTCAGTGCCTTGACATCTGATCAGGTTGCTTTTCTTCCAGAAATCTTAGTAGTGTTCTTAGGGCAAATTGGGGTTTTTGCTTCAGAGTTCAAGCAAATAGAAAGCTGTGTGAATCAAAGAATCAGAATAAAATTTAAAATCACTGTATTGTTTCCCTAAAAAACCTACTTAACATCATACTGCGAATACTAATCACTTCAAGGCACTTGTTGTGTAAGCAGTTTTCTAATTTCTTTTTCCATGACACAAGTAAATTTGTAAACATGTGTATTCTCATTAGAAGACAGACTGGAATCACATAGAACAGCACTGAAATTACAATCACATTAAAGTTTCACCTAGGAATGCCAGGTTGATTTTGGCTCATTAGACTAAAACAATACAGTTGTGAGAAGGAGGGAACTGAAACACTGCTCACGCCCTGGCTGCCAGTGAGGAAGCAAGGCATTCCTAGGCCTTCTTCCCTAACACAGTAGGGCACTGTGCAAACTAAGAGTTTACATGGGAAAGACTCTGTGAGATCCTGAAGATCTTGCTATTCCCAGTGTGGTTCTCGGACTAGCAGCGTGGGCATGGCCTAGAAGCTAGATAGAAAAGTGTAATCTCAGACCACCACACTCACACTGTGGCCTGCTGAATCAGAATCTGCATTTTAGCAAGATTCCCATGTGTAGCAAAATTAGCTGGGTGTTTTCGGAGGTGGAATGGCTTTTTTTTTTTTTTTGGAGACAGAGTCTCACTCTGTCACCCAGGCTGGAGTGTACTGGTTCTATCTCAGCTCACTGCAACCTCCGCTTCCCAGGCTCAAGCGATTCTCCTGCCTTAGCCTCCTGAGTAGCTGGAATTACAGGTGCCCGCCACCATGCCTGGCTAATTTTTTTTTGTATTTTTTGTAGAGACGGGGGTTTCACCATGTTGGCCAGGCTGGTCTCCAACTCCTGAGCTCAAGTGATCTGCCTGCCTCAGCCTCCCAAAGTGCTGGGATTACAGGAGTGAGCCACTGTGCCCAGCCATGATTTTTTTTTCTTTTAAATTTTGACCACAATCCACTTAGTAGAAAAAGAAATAGAGTAGTTAACTTGTTTCCCCCCTTGTCTTTTTTTTTTTTTTTAAGGAAAAAGAACTGAACTGGGTGATAAAAAGTTTTGAAGAGGAATTGAATAATTAAAATGCGACTTCCAAATTCAGATACAATAGTTATAAGAAAATACAATGCTAATAATACTATTGATACAAATTCAAATCATTATACATAGAAGGTACACCAAGCAATCTGCAACAAGCTAAATTGAGAATGATGAAGCTAAGCTAACATTCCTTTGTTGGTAAAAAATTAAGCACAGCAGCAATTAAAATCCATGACCAATTTAAAATGACCTTGATGATTTATGAAAAATGAAGTATACCTCCTGAAAATTGTAAGAATGTGATTTGTGAGCTTTGCTTTGGTTTGTGTACGCAGCATAAATGCACCCGATGGCAATAATTGAAGCATTCTCTTAGAATGTCCCTGTATGGCAGATATACCTGAATGTGTGTTCCAAGCTGGGGAATCCAGGTGTCACCAACCTGGAGATTCATTCCTTGTCTTTGATAAACATCTCAACCCTGGCCTGTCCCATGGGACACATGCCATACAGGGGATTGAGGCCTTGAGTTTTGGGTTAAATGAAGGCTGGAAGGTGGAGGTCGTTAAGGGGAGGGTGTTAAGTGAAAATGCTGTATAAACTACATGCTCTTTGGAAGTGGTTGTGGTTTTCCTGCCCAGCCTGTAGCTACTGAGCCATGCAACTATGTTGTAGAGCTCACCACCACTGGACTGTAGGAAGGCAGATAGGCTGCCTAGGCCGCCACCACTGGACCGTAGGAAGGTGGATATGTTGTCTAGCCTGCTGCCACTGGACTATTTCTGTATATAAGTCAGTTCTCCTATCCAGCTTGCTGCCACTGGACTCTCCCCCCTGTATGTAAGCCCCTATTAAAACTCCATGTCTTGTTTGCTGGCTCTGGGTCTTGTCTTTGGCCTCTTGAACCTGGTGCCTTCCCTACTGAGGTTAACAGGGGTTTGACACAAGAGTGTAGAATACATAATGAGAAGATTCAGCAACCACTGATAACATACTCGGCAGTAAAAGAGAAAGCATTCTGGGTTTTTCAGAGGGACTCTAATATAGACAATTGGTTATATAGATGATGAAACAGTTAAGGTTCCTGGGAAGAAAATGGTGAGGCATCTCAGAGACTAGGAACAGAGTGGTTCTCTCCCACCTCAAGGCCAGAGGGATGAGGGAGCAGGCAGTGTTACCAGGAGTAGCATCCTGGAGCCGGGAGCTGGGGCCACAGCTGCTTCTAGAGATACTGCCTCAGGCAGAGAGACAGGAAATACACTGTACCGTGTCTGCTGTCTTCCTTCTGCTCTCCTACCTCCCAGCATAGCCTGACATTGGCCAAGCTGAGAAGGGAGTCTGGGTAGCACAGCCTTTGGGGCTCAGTGCCCCTCACCCTCAACCAGGAACACAGAGCAGAGCAGGGGAAAGGCAAGGGTGGGAAAATCCTGGCACCTATATCGATGTTAACTTCTGAGCACCAGATCCCAGTAACCCTAATAACTAATTTCATAGATTACGGCAAGTGGCCTTCATTTCAAGCAGAAATCTAATTATGTAGAATTGTGACCCACTTGACTACAAGAAGGGAAGAAAGGAACTACATCTGGGACCAGTTTGCAGCCTATGAAAAGCATCCCAGTGCCTCCAGAAATTGGGCTAGTTGTCAGACTGCCCTCTACTATTTACCACCGGAGTGACCAAAAGCAAGTCGCTAACCTCTCTGGGTGCCATGTTCCTTACCCACAAAAATGGAGATGGTAATATTTATCTGGTAGAGTTTTATGAGGCATCATTGATCTAACATGCTTAAGTGTCTACTATAGGGCCTGAATATAGTTAAGCCCTAAGAAAATGGTAGCTATTTAATCTTAGAAAAAAGAAAATCTTCATCAGATTTGTCATATTATAAGAAAGGTGTTTTCTTCTAAAGAAGTAAAACAAAAGAGTTGCTCTTCTATATGGACCACCCACATAGGGGCAGTAGGAGGACCTTGGTTTTCCCATTAGGGCTAATAATTGACATCTATTTGGGACTCAGATGTTTGTTACATGTTTTTGTAAAGCAAAGCTGTGCAGGTACAGTTTCCCTCAATGACAGTGTGCACTGTTTCCTCCCTGCTGAGGTCTGCAGAGAACTTTCCAACTGGGTCTGTCACCTGCCGACGGCAGCTCATCCAACTGACTGCTCAGCATTGAGGATAGGCCCAAGGAATGTCCTTGCTGCTAGCATTACTCACTCCTACTCTGCTTAGTGAGACTCAACTCTTAGGAATTATTATTTCTAAATAGTTCCTTGGATAGAGGGACCTTCAAATAAACTCAAGGTCCAATGACACAGTTTGCAAAAAACAAAACCAAAACCCCAAGAACAAAAAAAATATTTTTTCTCTCCTTTAAATTTGGTTGTAGGCAATGTATTTAACCTTTCAGAAATTTTATTTCCTCAGATACAAATGACGAGAAAAAATATTTCATCAGATTTTCATAAAGATTAAACGACACACATAGGAATTAGTCAGCACAGTGCCTCACCAAGGTAACTTTTCAATACATGCTATTTTTTTGTCATCAACATCATTGTTTAATCCTAAGCCCTCATTTGCTCCTTTTTGAAAGGATGTAGGTATAATCAGTAAATTAATGGTAAAAACAGACTTGGCAGGAAATGTGTTTGATTCTTACATTTCATCTTATCCAAAATGCTAAGGTGTTTCTTAACCTTTAGCAGTTCTTAAACGTGAATATGTGTCAGCATCTCCTGGAAGGCTTGCTAAAACCAGCTTGCTGGGCCCCACCCCAGAGTTTCTGATTCAGGAGGTCTGGATGGGGTCTGGGTACGGGCATTTCAGATAGCTTCTCAGGTGATGTGATGCTGCGAGTTCAAGGATTGCACTTTAAGAACCACAGATTTTTAGATAGATTGGGCAGGTCGTTAAGAGCCCATGAGAAGGTAGTACTGATTCAATGCTGTGAGGAAAACAACAGAATCCCATCCAGGTGTTTGGAATATAAGAATCCTTCAGCCCTGACAGCATGAAGGCCCTTGAGCACAGAGTCAGAGCAATCAGTTTTGAAACGTCAAGAGCGGCTGAGAGGCTGGATGGAAGAGAACAGCCCTCACGCTGAGACCCCTGAGTATGTCACTGGGAATTTGCAGACAGACATGGCTCAGAGGCTGGAAGTGTCATGGTCAGTTGATACATGACAACTGCCATTAATGTGAAGCATCTTGCTAAGGGTAAGACGCCGGAGCTGACAAATAGCGAGAAGGAAGAAAAGCCTGGAGGAGAAGTGAGGAGACATGTGTGTGTGACTTACCTGCAGCTGCTCCTAGGCCCTCTAGGCGCAATTTCTCTGATCCCTACAGCAATTAGAGGGAGACAGAGAAGGAAAATGAGGCTGAAGGAGGTGTAAGATGCCCAAGGTCACATAGCTAGTGTGATGGTTAATACTGAGTGTCAACTTGATTGGATTGAAGGATACAAAGTATTGATCCTGGGTATGTCTGTGAGGGTGTTGTCAGAGGAGATTAAGATTTGAGTCAGTGGGCTGGGAAAGGGAGACCCACCCTTAGTCTGGTGGGCACAATCTAATCAGAGGTCAGTGAATATAAAGCAGGCAGAAAAATGTGAAAAGGAAAGACTGGCCTAGCCTCCCAGCCTACATCTTTCTCCTGTGCTGGATGCTTCCCACTCTTGAACTTTGGACTCCAAGTTCCTCAGTTTTGTGACTTGGACTGGCTCTTCTTGCTCCTCAAGCTTGCAGACAGCCTATTGTGGGATCTTGTGATCATGTAAGTTAATACTTAATAAACTCCTTTATATATCTATCCCATTAGTTCTGTCCCTCTAGAGAACCCTAATACAGAGCTAGTAAGTGGCAGGGCTGGGATTTGAGCTCCATCTGGCTGCAAAGCCCCACGCCTTCACTGCATCACATGTACCACGGGTATGAGTGTCAGGCCTGCTTCTAAGCCTTATACGATCAACCTATTCAACCTTTGCAACAACCCTACGGGGCAAGCACTTTATTTATCCTCACTTCACAGAGGAGGAACCTGAAGTTCCATAACCTGCCTAGGGATATGTGACCAATAAGAGGCAGAGTCCATCACCACTGCACTGCCTCTTCTATATGAGGGAGGCAATTGAAAAAAGAAAGAAACTGAGCCAGGCAGAGGTGGGACTTGTCCAAAGTCATGGAGGAGATGACAAGGCCAGCCACTTAAGAATGCCTGCCGGCACAGCAGCCATGCCTCGGGGGCCAAGTCAGGTGGGGGTTTGTGTGTAGACTCTAGTTGCCCTTCTCCTCAGCTGCATTCTGCTGGTCTCAGTGCACTCACCCTCTCTGGATCTAATCCATTTCCTTCATACCCACAACTCTGCCAGAATATCCCTGCCAGTCATACACCAAATCCTAAATACCCACCTTGAATAGCCAGCCTTTCTCTCCAGGAGAAGCCTCCCGGAGAAGCCTCAAATAGAGAACCAAAAACAAATGTTGGGATAAAGGTGTGGGTTGGCACAGGTGCATGGGGAGGCAGGGTTCCAGTCACCACTGAACTGGCTCTCCCCTCCCTCCATGTAACCACCAGCACCAGCCCTGACCACAATGGTGACCAGTCCTGATCTTTCTCCTAACGAGCTGACCAAGTGTGAAATTTTCTTCCTCAGACAGAGCCATTCACGGCTGTAAAGATCAAAAGATCCTGACATCACAGAAAGCGTTCAAAAGGGGCCTTTGGAGTAGTGGAGGATCCTGGCCCAAGTGAGTCTGTGGTTTGGTTGTGTCTGTGTTTGGGACTCAGAGCTCTGAACTTCTGGATGCTTTGAAGTAGAGCTTTGATGGAAGTGTCTTTCCATTGGGATGGAGCAGATAAAAGATGGCCACAAATTCTTTGCTACACTTCCCTCTGAGAGGTGAAGTCTAAGTTCCCTGTCCTCTTGAAACTGTGCTGGTCTTGGTGAGTTGTTCATTCACTAGAATGTGGCAGAAGTGAGGTTCTGCGATTTCTGAGGCTAAGTCATAAATGCCCGGAGCACTCTGTCTGGAAGCCCTGGGTACAAGGCAGTTCTCCAGGTAGGTGGCCTTGCACCAACCCAGTTCTTCCCCTTTCTTGATTGTAGTTCTCAGGAATAGCTGTCAAATGTGCTGCGAATGTGGCATTCTGAAATAGGGAGGAACTGGCCAGAACAGCCAGGGTTTTGTTCCAGCCACCCACTAGAAACAGGATGCCATTCAACACTTTAGCCTAGCAAATGAGGATTCCCCTTGGATGAGCTGCTTCTCAGGATCCCTTAGCTGCAGGTGGGGCACACACAGACAAGCAGACAAGACTATCTGCCCTGGGCAGCTTTGCTGAGTCTTGAGGGATCAGCTCACAATGAATCTTAGGCTTTGGCTGTCCCTTGCTGCCTCTCTGTAAACAATAAACCAGCCTCTTGTAACTTATGTGTGTGGGTGCTCTGTCTCATCAGACTTAGACAAGCTGGTAACCATGCACAGTGAACCTGCTTCAGCCTGGGCTGCCGTGTAACAGGGGGAGCTATCCTGAGACTTATGCTGGGGAGGCCACATGGTGAGGCCACAGGGAATGAGAAGGATGGCTGGTGGGCTCCAGTTGCTCCAGCCACAGTCTCTGAGTCCTCCCAGCGGAGGCCCCATTTTCAGTCAGAGAACTGCCCATGTTTGGAAATGTCTCTTGACCAAAGGACAATCTTAAATGACTTTTAATGAATTTCAGCTTACTGAAATTTCTCTCACAAAATGCCAGGGTGACTGATATTGTTTAAAAAATCCTTAAGGCTACTTCCAAATTCGGATAAGCCTGCACTAAGCAAAATGTGTGAATCGTTTTAGAAGATCCAAACATGATGCTGATTTTTATTACAAATTATTGATATTGTATGCTGCTTAAAACTCTATCAGATAACATTTCTATAGGATTTAAATCATCACAATAGTTAAAAGACAAATCATTGGCTGTGTTTTGTAAATTAGGTGTATTCATAGAAAATAAATTTTCTCAAGTTAAAAATTCAAAATCTCAAAAATTACCTATTGGGTACTATGCTTATTACCTGGGTGGTGAAATAATCTGTATACCAAACCCTGGGATATGCAATTTACCTATAGAACAAATCTGCATATGTATCTCTGAACCTAAAATAAAAGTTAAAAAAAAAAATCTACTTTATTGAGGTTGTAAGGACTAGATAAAATAGTATATTTAGGGTACAAAGCATAGGGCCTGCCACATTTTTACTGATGTGGCATTAATTTATTATATATTATATGCTTATATCAAAATATATATTCTCCAAAAATACATACTATTATGTATCTATAAAATTTTTTTAAAAGATGAAGAAAAAAATTAAAATGTCTTATAGACCAATTTTAGTCCCCCAAATGAATGAGAAAAGGTTGTACTAAATATATTTAAATGTGAATTTAATATGAACACATACATATACAGATTAATAAATGTGTTTATGTATCTATAGACAAAAATGTGTAGGAAAAAGTACAACAAAATAAGATGATTATCTTTATGATAATCTGGATTTTTTTTCTTTTGATTTACATGTATTTGTATATTTTCTACAAGAAGCATGAATGACTGGGTAAAAATAAATTTATAATATTTATTAAAAATAAAAAATCAAAATATATAAAGGCCTTTTATTGCTCATATTTTCATTTCACATGTAAAATTAGGACCTCTATAATCTCCTTAATTTCTATTTCATATGTACCTTCCCTATAATAATTGATACTCTCATGCAATAATTCATACATATCCAATTTCTTTTTCATTTACTTTCAAATTCAGGAGGTATATTCATATCTCTTATTAAAAAGTTTTACGTGCATCACACTTTCTGAGTTAACACTGCTTATTTATTAGAATTCAAAACTCTCAACTGAAAATGAGATAAGAGTAAATTTTTGAAAATATTATTTATGAATTTGGTTCCATTTTAGGCCAGGAAAGTAACATTACAATAAATTCTGGTTTCACTATAAATAAAATATTTAAACATAAAATAATGTTGTGAGTTTAATATAGCTATTTTCCTGTTTTTAAATATTTTTCAGACATTTTAATATTCTAGAAAAATTAACCCTTAAAAATACATACAAACATTTACTATTGGGGACATATATTTCCTTTTGTCTCAGTCTCTAATATGGCATTATCAGAAACCCCTTTTTTACTTGAAAGTTGTAAGTTTAGTTCATTATGAATTTTTTGCATCAACTTTTATTTTTAAAAATACTGCGTTAAAGTATTATTTGTCTCTACTACCGAGTTTTTTGGTACACCAGGGGAGTGAGTGCCTTGCTTGCTTGCCTGTCCCTGATAGGGGAGTGCTGGGTTTGCACCAGTGGGGCACCTGGTGGAAGGCACCTTTGCCAATGCAAAGGGCTGTAGTGTCCAGTGGAGCAGAGGACCTCAGGAGGAGAGGGTGGCAACCAAAGAATGCAGTGGTGATACCCAGGGGAATGGATGTGGCGAATGGATGCACAGCGCCCAGGTTGTTCTTGGGATGGGGGAGCAGAAGAAGAAGAGTGAAAAAAAAATCTACAGATGCCACAGTTAGTTGTCAAAATACTTGCCTTAAATGTTTGTCAAGATGCTTGCCAGAAAGGGGTGGGAAAAGAGCTTTGTAGGAAGCTGGGGTCTTGTATTAACAGGGTCCTGTATTAATAGGGATAAAAACCAATGAAACTTCATTACCCAAGATAGATATATTGAGAATACGTTTCTGAACTGGTCTGGAGGTGGGTGTGTGAGGGTACCCCTTTGGTCCCTTCTAGGACTCTTCTAGGTGCTATTCATGTGGTGTGGGCACAGCAGCACATCCTCTTCTCCAGCCACTCTGGCCTCAGCAGGACCTGCCCAGCTGTCTCTATCTGGCTCTCAAGGGGCCTGCTCTAGACTTGAGGCCGCTGGCACTGACCTTGCCCTGAACTTTTCCATCTCTCAGCTGGTCTCCATGGCTCTTAGCTCCACCCTCACGCTTGATTCATTCCTCTCTGTATGGTTCAGTGAGCTCGACTCATATTCAACCAAGCAGTTGTCAGGCCTGGGGGATGGGGGAATGAAATGGTTTCATTTAGTCTCAATTATTTGGAGGCAGGAATAAAGAACATTTGAATATAACCTTTCTTTAGCATTCTTATTTATAAAGCTGATTGAGCTTGCTTCTTTATTTGTCAGAATCAGCTTGAAGTGAGTAAGATAATTTACTGTGTTTATTTGGATAGCTGCTATTCTTGCTGTAGCTGCAAAAATTTGTACTCTGGGCTAAGCTGGCCCAGAAGGACAATCTTGTGTCTTCCTCCTGTTAATCTGTGTGATCTGGGAACTGAGATAGCAAAGAACAGCCAGGACGCATGGATTCTTTTCTCAACCAAATCAGTCAATGTGTGGCCTTGAAGACATCCATTTATCTTTCTGCATCTCACCTCCATCATCCTCAGAATATAAATGATCCCAGCTTCCTCCAACCAAATTTCCAGGGACACACAGGGTTGCATCAAATGCTGCCTCGCCGATGTCCTGACACACTGATGTAAGCCTGTTTTGCTCTGATAACATCTTCACATTCATATCAAAAATGTGTACAATTCCCTTTTTGGTTTATTCATCTGTTTGACTAATGGTAACGTTAAGTTATATAGTGAGGTGTTTTCCTTTTAAATTAAGCTCCTAGCTGGTTGCTGGAATAAGATGATGATCTGATTACTGGGAATCTTAGGCAATTCTGGACTTTAGCTATCATAGACACACAGTGTTTTAGTTTACTGTGAAAATTAAAAGGCAGGGATTTTGCTATATTAGGCTAAAATATAATAAAACTTCACCATTTGTTCACAAGAAAATACTTTAGTTGACGTTGTTGGGTTGCAGTGTAATTAATTACTAAGATCTGCCACTTGCTGAATGCCTATGACAAGCCTGCCATTGAGCTAGGTCCTTTTAGTCCTCAAAACTAAACTATGAGATAGGTATTATTTTGCGAAAACAAAGGCTACATCGCTGGCTAATGGTGAAGCCAATATCCTCTCTTTTTGTCTATGAGTTTTTAAAGATAAAAATAATTGAATAGATAGGCCACAGGATTTAAAATTTGTCTCCTGCTCACCTATGTTCACTACCCCTCCAGTTCCTGTCTCCAGAGGCAAACAATATTGTCAGTTACTTGTGCACTTATACACACATAAGAAAATACTAAAAAATATTCCCTTTGCTCTTTTTCTGCACAAATGTCAACATGCCATTACACACTGCTCTATTTGCTCTTTACATAAGAACACATCCTGGAGATATTTCTTATCAGTAAATAAAAAGTTTCCTCATTCCTGTTTAGGGGCATGCAGGTGTCTTCACTTTGACCATTCCATAATTAATTTAACCTGTGCCCTACTGATTAGCATCTAGATTGTTTCCTAATTTGCTATTACATCAGTGCTGCAGGGAATGGTCTTTACACCTGTCTCTTTGCAGATGGGCACATATATCTGCAAAATAAATTCCTACAGATGAAATAGCAAGGTTGAAAGATATATGCAGCAGGAATTTCACAGATACTGCAAAATTTCCTTCCATTTGAGTTATCCCAATGTATAGTCTCGTGGCAGCATATTAGCCTCTTTGCCAACATACAATGTTATCAAGTTTTTTGATCTTTGCTAATCCAATTGGTCAACACTGGTATGCCATTATAGTTTTAATTTACATTTATCATATTTTGAGAGAGGTTAAGCATTGTTTCATTTGTTTAAGAGCCATTTGTGTTGCATTTTCTGAAAATCCTGTTTACTTTTCTTGTCCCTTTATTTTTAGGTTTTGGGCTTTTTGTTTTGGATTTGTAGGAGTATTTCTATGTTAGAAAAATTAGTTTTTGCAATTTAAATTAAAAATACTTACCTTAGTCTGCCGTTTCCTTGTGACTTTGTTAATGGTGATTCTTGTGCTGTAGAGGTGTTTTTATTTTTATGGAGCCTCTGGTTTGGGGCCATACTTAGTAAAGCCTCCCATGATTTCATCTTTGTATTTGGGTTTGTTTTTTATGCTGAAGTCTTTGTTCTAAAGCAAATTAATGTCAATGTCAGGTAGAGGGTAAGAGTCCACAGTTATTTATTTTTTCCAGATGGAGCTAAGATGGGAACTGAGGTCTGGCTGTAAAGCTGCCTTTATGTCCATCACATCCTAAGGGCTGCTGTCGCTCTTCTGCCTCTACACTGATGGACTATGTCAGAACATCAACATGCTGCATTGATGATAATGGATGATATTTTCTTAGTTGTGTCAATATTACTCTTGAGGGAAGAAATGATGCCAGGATAAGTGAGGACACGGACATGCATAGACACGGACATGCATAGTGAATAAAATATTTCAATTTCAAAATGTAACAGCTAAGCATGTAGAAGTGGGAATCACCTGGAAAGAAGGGAACAGTGCTGGGCAGAAGGTTGCCTCAAGCTACAGAGGGCCAGAGCTTTTTAAAAGTGGGGAGGTTGTGACACAATGTAGTAAAGTTAATTTACATAAACACAGTAGCTTTCATATGGCTTTGATGAAATCACACTTTGTAAGGGTCTCAGTTCTGTTCCTGATTTTTAGCCCCCGGGGTCTTTGTTGCTACTCCTATTCTGCTTTGACATAACTGGTGTATGATATCTTCATTAATTATCAAATTTTTCTAAACTGGCCACCAAAGGGTGGTGCAGTGAGCTACAAAAATGTCAAAATAACAAACTTTTATTTTACAACGTCGGCACTGGGGGATTGAAAGGCAGATGTGGCCTCACCGGATGCTCTTGTCATATTGGCAGCAAACTGCAAACAAGCTATAGCCGGGGGTGCAGCCACTCATGTGAGACTGTGAGACTGAGACAGGAGAGAAAGGAGAACACACAAGAGATTGATTCACAGAGGTTGGGCAAACTTGTGAAACTATGGAAGGGGAATTGCTTGAAAAATATTTTGGAATGACTCATGAGAAAAGAGGTTCGTGGCAAAATCAATAGTGTTATGAGATTGTAGAGAAATGCTTTAACATCTTCACATCAACAAGTCACTTTAATGGTTTTTGGGATATACCCCAAACCATTTTTGTGTATTAATTTCTGGCTAAGAACCTGCAGCGTCCACAAGGGATGTTCTATTCAGTTTTCTAGCCCTGTGCATATCCTTAACAGTCTGTCAAAAACAAAGACGCCATGTTCTAAACTTCCTGGTTCAAAATGGCGCCTCCCAGCCTGAGACAAAGATGCAAAGAGACAGGCCCATGCCTGTCAAAATTGGGCCAGACTGAATTGTGCTGAGGTGAAGACTGCTGAATTCAGAGAAAATCAAGTGTTGAAAGCAATGAGCTCTTTCCTTACTCAACTCTCAGGGACAAGGGAAAATGAAAGAGAGATAAATACATAAATAAATAGATAGGATGGCAGGGGGAGTTACTTACAGTCGGGGGATGTTTTCCATCTAGAAGTTTCTGAAGATGGCAGTATCAGAGATGTGTCTTATGCTGCCAGGTGTGTGTGTTGGGCAATGTAAGTTGTTCCTTGGGAAACTTGAGACCACGTCTTACTTTCCTAAGATCTACACATCGCATGGAGGAGGTATGAATGCATCTGCTAGGCTAAAGCTGGCTAAAGGTAAAGTGCCAGGGGATACTAGCAGCAGGGGCAAAACACATCATGGGGATGTGACTGTGCCCCCATCCAGGGATCAAGCAAAAGATGAAAACTGGAGACCCAGAAGGACAGTCAGCCCCAGGGAGCCTGTGAGCCAGGGAGCACTGCAGCTGGCTTCCATAATGACGTTTGGGAATTCAGACTCTTCACCACTCCATGCCAATTTCTACACCTGTTCTACTCAACCTTGCTCAGGCTGTGCAGTTGTCATTACCTGCATTGGCATGAGCTGTCTCCACGGCAGAGTGAGGGGGCAGGAGGGTGTGGACCTCAGAGCCTAGTTTTGGTGTTTTATATGGGATCTCTTATGGAAGCCCACTTGGAGAGACTGATACTCTGCAATAAAATCGTGACATAAATTTTATAGCAAAGAGCATCACATAAAAAAACGGACTGGGAATCTCCAAGTTTGCTCCTGAGTCTAGCTTTTTGAGTGACCTTGCACTTTGTAAATCTCAGGTTTCTCTTCTGTAAACTAAGAGAATAGAAATACAAGATTTTAAAGGTTGATTTCAGCTCAGTTCTTAGATTCTAACTCTGGATCCTTGGTGATACGGTTTGGCTCTGTGTCCTCACCCAAATCTCACCTTGAATTGTAATAATCCCCTCATGTCAAAGGTGGGAGCAGGTGGAGATAACTGAATCATGGGAGTGGTTTCCCCCATGCTGTTCTTGTGATAGTGAGTCAGTTCTCATGAGATTTGATGGTTTTGTAAGCGTCTGGCATTTCCTCGGCTTGCACTCATTCTCTCTCCTGCCACCCTGTGAAGAGGATTCCCCAGCCATGCGGAACAGTGAGCCAATTAAACCTATTTTCTTTATAAATTACCCAGTCTTAGGTATTTCTTCATAGCAGCATGGGAACAAATAATACACTTAATTAAAATACTAATTTTATTTTTAAACTAATAATGTAATATATACACACAGAGAGTAGGAATGAGACATTTGTCTCCTTTGAATGATCAACTTCACACCAGGAGCAACTTTTTCCTGAATATTTCCCAAATTTTTGGGCATAGATAGAGATATTGTCATATTGACATTTCATATTAGACATACAGAAATACTTCATTCTTTTTTCCCCTCGCTGTAGAATATTCTACTATGGAAATGTATCACAGTTTATTCATGCTACTAAATGAGAGACACTTGGAGAGTTTCCTAATATTTTGTTCTTACAAACAATATTGCAATTAATATTTTTAGGCACATGTGTGCATTTCTATATCACATATTTCTAGAAATTAAATGATTAGCTCAAAGGTCATGTGCATTTGTAATTTTGACAGCTATTGCTAAATAGTCTTCCCAAGCAAGGAGCTGTATTGATTTACATCCCACTGAAAGCACATTCAAGCACTGGCTTCCTCCTTCCTGTTAACACTGAACTACCAAAGCTCTTGATATTGGCTAATCTGAAAAAATTTAATACTTTGTTCTTTTCATTTGCATTTACTTATTAGAGAAGTTAAACATCTTTTCAAACATTTCCTTCTCTCTGAACTTTGCTCCTTTTTTCTTTCTTGACTTGTTGCCATTGATTTATGAAAATTCTTAATAAGGAAACTAGTGCTTTGTTGTGACAAACATGCTAGCCCATATTTGTAAGACTGTAAATGCCACCCGCTTTTATTTTACTAATTTGTCTTTTGGTGTTAGCTATGGTATACAGTCATTATCACTTAATGATGAAGATATATTACAAGAAATATATTGTTAGGCAATTTTGTCATTGTGAGAACATCGTAGAATGTACCCACACAAACCTAGATGGCATAGCCTACCTCACACTTAGGCTACATAGTATGGCCTATTGCTCCTAGGCCACAAACCTGTACAGCATGTTATTGTACTGAATACTGTAGGCAACTGTACACAATGGTAAGTATTTGTGTACCTAAACATATCCAGGCATAGAAAAGGTACAGTAGAAATATGATATTACAATGCTTTAGTACCACTGTTGTATATGCAGTACGTTGTTCACTGAAATGTTATGTGGTACATGACTATATTCTGTGTTGCAGAAAATTATATTTTATGGTGTCAAAATGATTATTATTTTTTCCTTTAAGTTTTGTGGGCTTTATGTGTTTCCTAGAAAGGCTGTCTCCACACTAAGATTATAAAAGTAAATTCTCCCATATATTCTTCTAAGACTTTCACATTTTTCCTTTTTACATTTCAATCTTTGGGCCATCTAGAATTTATTTTAATGTAAACTGGGACTTAACTTTATTGTTTCCAAATGGGTAACCAGTTGTCCCAGCATTATTTATTAAATAACTATCCTATAGTTATTTAAATGAAGTGAGACATCACTTCATTTACTAAATCTCCCCATGGACTGAGGTCTTTTTGAAAAACTTTCTTCTTGGCCAGGAATAGTGGCTCATGCCTGTAATCCCAGCACTCTGGGAGGCTGAGGTGGGAAGATCACTTGAGGTCAGGAGTTCGAGACCAGCCTGACCAACAGGGTAAAACCTTGTCTCTACTAAATCACAAAAAATTGGCCAGGTGTGGTGGTGGGTGCCTGTAATCCTGGATACTCGGGAGGCTCAGGCAGGAGAACTGCTTGAACCCAGGAGGCAGAGGTTGTAGTGAGCCAAGATCGCACCACTGCACTCCAGCTTGGACAACTGAGTGAAAACAAATAAACAAACAAACACCTTTATTTTCTTTTCCATTGTTCTGAAGGCCCATTCTTGTATTAGAACCAAACTGTTTTAATGACTGTTCCCTACATTGCTTCTATGCACCCCTGGGTTCTTAATACAGTCTGGACTAGAGATGAAAAAGCTGGAATCCATCTGAATTGATCCCACCACATTCATAGCAGCCTGGATTTCATATATTTGAGATCAGGCTCGACAGAAAGGAGGGATATAATAGATTTTAATAGTTTCCGGTAGGGTGGCTACTAATGCTTGATTTCAGAGGAAAACATCTGCTCTCAGGCTTGTACAATAGTCACAAAAGTAGCCTGTGGATCCTGAGGCCACCTGCTTAGAAACAGAAAGGGCGGCCCGTTTACCACAGAGAACTTTCTGGCAGTCTGTCTGGCCCGTATTTCTAGCATTCACTCTACTGGATGAAAAACCCTTACGGAGGCACAAAAGTTCGGACCTGGGAGGGCTGCATGTGCTAATACGTCTACCCTCTCCTCTGACATCTGTGACTTCTTTGAGTTTCCACACGGCCACAGTGACCTTGGATCACGGGAGCTCAGGCTCACTGATGGCCAGAATTTGATAAAATATTAGGACTTCTCAAAAATGCAGCTAGCTGGTAATGACTTCTACCAGCTTTAGGAAGTGATGGGCTAAACCCATTCCTAGCTTACTGCTACTAGAGTAGAAATTAGAATTTGCTGATTGAGGATTGGCCCAGTTCAATAATTCATTCCTTCCATAGTTCTCACGAACATTTACTGAGAACCAGTGTGAGTCAAACACTGTTAGGACAAATGTGTGTGCTTATTTGTCCCTTCCTCCTTTCTTTCCTTCTTCTTTCCTCTTTCCCTCCCTTTGCTCTTCTTCCCTCCTCCACTCCCCACCCCTCCCATAAGATAATTCATTTCTCTATTCCTATAGAATTCCATGAGTCTATGTGTGTGTGTTCCAGCCTTAATCCACTAAAGTCCCTCCTGTATTAAGAACCCAGGGGTGCATAGAAGCAATTTAGGGAACAATTCATCTATCCAACTCCCCAGCTCATCTGAGGACCTTAAATCTCTTAAACCCTCACCTCTCTGGTCTATGGATGAGGCCATCAATACTTAATAATAAGTAACAAGCATATAAAATCACAGATGTTCAGATCAGGAAAGAACCTTCGGGATCACCAAGCCTAATTGGAGAAAGTGGTTAATTCATGTACACACAACTAGTTAGCAAGGCCAGGACATCCACCAGTTCCCAGCCCAGGGCTCACTTTCATCATAGTATACTTTCTCTTCAACTCCTGGAAACAAACACCATCTGCTTGCCTTCTTAGCATAGTAATTACTCAATTACTTAGTGTATCACATAATTGGGTAACTTTATTTTTTTCCCCAAATGTCCTTTATATGAAATCTACAGGGAACTCCAGTATGTCAGATAAAAGTTGAACCATCTTATTGAGGTGTGGACTGGGGACTCAGAGCCTGTAAGTCAGGCCTGGGAAGACCCAACACAACCCCTGGGACTCCTGCACTGTCCATAGTCCCTAGCCACCTTCAGCATCCTTAATTACTCAGCAGTCCCATCAACATACTGCCCCCACCCATCAACTCTATAATTTCTTTTATATCAAAAAACCTTTGGGTGGACACACTAGCAAATGGGTCTTTAATCTTGTTTTCCTTTGAGATTGTAAAGGTTTAGTCTATACAGTTTCTAGGTGAACATAAAGAAGATCTCATCTCTGAGTCAAGAAGAATTAGTTTTTGGAGCTTAATGCATTTTAAACATTTTTCAAGTACCATTTGTTGAAGAAGCTGATCAAGAGATGGGGTTTTGTTTTCTGCTCTAGGGAAATTAACTTGTCTACAAATGATCTGGTCTCAAAGCTACCAAAATCATGTAGACAGCCATTCTGCTAAACAACTTCCCCCTTCCCTTCTTATGAACCATCTAGAGCAGTAATGATGAGGAGGGGGCTGTTCTGTGGCCCTGACCACTAGCAATGTCCTAGGAACTCTGAAACCTAAGTGCAAAGAACTGCCTTCTGGGGGACCCTGGTGTCTAACTTTGCCATTCTCAGGTATCAGATTGAAGGTTTCCCATGCTTTGAGTCAACACACTGGGTATTCTCTTTGTTAGAAGTATCAAAAATGTCTATCTGAAAATTAAGATGAGCAATTGATGCCTGTAATCCCAGCACTTTGGGAGGCCGAGGTGGGCGGGTCACAAGGTCAGGAAATCGAGACCATCCTGGCTAACACGGTGAAATCCCGTCTCTACTAAAAATACAAAAAATTAGCTGGGCATGGTGGCAGGTGCCTGTAGTCCCAGCTACTTGGGAGGCTGAGGCAGGAGAATGGCGTGAACCTGGGAGGCGGAGCTTGCAGTGAGCCAAGGTCAGCCACTGCACTCCCAGCCTGGTGGGACAGCCAGACCTCGCCTCAAAAAAAAAAAAAAAAAAAAAAAAAAAAAAAAAAGATGCTCAATTTATTTGTTTGCATTCTAAATTAGATGAGTATGACACACACACACACACACACACACACATACACACACACACCCCTTCATGAACTGCAGAGTATCATAAAGACATTTGTGGTTTTTGAGAATAGTTACAGACAGAAAAGTGAAGTTGAGATTAGAATAGGGAGGTAGGTCAGGAAGAGAGGAGTGGCCTGTGTTTCTGCAGTGAAACTGTGGAGTGATAAGGGAAGCTGGCACCATGTCCCAGCCTTGGACGGGTATGTGGGTCTGTGAAAAGAGGGGCTGTTGAGAGGGGTCAGAGGACAAAGGGTGCTCAGGCCTCCCGTGGTTGGCAGGAGAAGCCTCAGGTGTCTGGAAAGGGAGGTGTTGTATCCCCGGGTATGCAAGGGCTTCTGACCTCAGCTGCAGCAGGCTGAGCACGTTAAACAGAGTCACCCATTCCTCTCCAACCTCAAGTGTCTTGAGCATCTTTGAGGTTAGAAATCAACATTACTTTTACTCTTGATTTCTCTTATTCACATAACTGATCCTCTGAGGTTACTTCTTTTGGCCTTGGCCTCCTGCCTGTAAACTAGACTTGCTTCAGACTGAACATTTCTCCACAGACTGGAAAGGCCTTTTTTTTCTACAAGGGCAATGCTTTTTATTATGTTCATAAAAACAGGCTTGCTTCTGGGCAAAGTAACCTGCAAAGGAATGCAAATGTGCCCTTTCCAAGGACACAGCCACAGATAAAAGGGCTTTTCAAAGTAAAAATTCCCTGGCTTCTCAGGGCCTTCTCCTCGCTCCATTCCTGGCTGAGGCTGTATTCTGAATGAGTCTGGCAGGGCCTTGTCCCAAAAGGCCCACTGGTGGGCGGAAGTGGGTAAGAAATGTGGTAACAGGCTCTAGGGCCCATGGTGGGCATCAGGCAGTAAGTTCCAGTTGCACTTATCACAGTTACCCTTCTTCCCTACACATATCTGCCCTGTACTCCTGCAAGAGCTCCCTAGGCAGGGACTGTGTCCTGTTCAATTCAATGCTGGGCATTGAGGACATAGCTAAGACAGCAGGGACATGACTAAGACTACCTCCTTGTAACAAGGTGGGAAGGACATTTCATCATCCATAAAGACAACCCACAGCAAGATTTATCAGTGTCAAATGCATGGCTCAGGCCAAGTCCTAGGGGAGTGTGCAGTGGTCATTATGGGCTGGTCCGGAGGAGTCTATGAGACTATGGAGAGGCTAGGGATGGTGATCTGGCTTAGCAGTAGTGCCAAGAAGGACACAGGGTTTATTCTGAAATGGGGCCTCCTCTGCATATTTGGGAGCATATCCTTCCCAACGGCAACCTTCCCTGGCCTGAGCCTGCTTTCTTCTCAAACTCCTGGCCTCAAGCAATCCTCCTGCCTCAGCCTCCCGAGTAGCTGGGATTACAGGAGCGAACGAACCACTGTGTCCAGCTCTGCCTCCTCCTTGAAAGGCAATGGCTCTGGGCTCATCTGTTCTCATCTCTTCAGACTTTTGCCCCAAATCCCTCTTCCCTCTATCTTACATTGTTGACTCCACCCTCTCAACTAGCACCTTCTCATCAGCATGAACTCGACTAAGTCTCTCTCATCAGTTAAAAATGAGCATACTAAAGCCTCTATCCTCTTTCAGTTACTACATTTCTCTCTTGTTTTAAGGTGTAGGTTTGATTATTATTCAGGTGTGGTGAGGCAAATAGCTCAGATGATGACTGCTATTGAAAAGATAGTTCATTACTCACAGATCCCAAGAGAAGGGGCCACACTATGCCATGCAGGGCCACATAGGGAAGCACCGGGGTTGGTCAAGAGGCGGAGTCAGGGGAAAAAGTGGGTAATAACCTTTATTATGATTTCAAAGGAAAGGAACAGATGAGAAAGGGGAAAGAGACATAGGATTGGCTTGTTTGAATAATTACAGTAGGCTCTGAGGTAAAGGGATTATCTCTAACTATCTGATATCTGGCCCTGGGGTGATTAGGGTGGGGAAACAGTGGCCCTGAATGTGAGAGCCCCATAGAGAAAGTGGTGGGGTGTGGGCTCTGGACTGGTTGGTTTGCATTTAAAAGACACTCTCATATGTGAGCCATTTACTATCTCTAGGAATTGGCAGTCTCTCCAGGGAAGCAAGTCAAAGCATGGAATGCAGAAACCACAAGTCTTATTGCTTACAATCCCAACTTTAACTTCTGCACTTCCCACTCCCTCCTTAAATAATCCAGTGTTCATTCCTCTGAAATTGCTCTCCCCAATCAAAGGGTCGCTTTGCTGGTCTTACTTCCTCTGCTGTTTCAGCCCATGGTTTTAGGTGTTTAACCTCCTCATTGTTTCTGAAATGTGCTTCTTCCTTTGGCTGCCATGATACTCTGACTTCCATAATGCTGGTTTCCCTTCTGTCCCTCATGGTTCCTTCTCCATTTCAACCTTTTGTAAAGACTCCTCTTCCTCTGCCCATTTGTTGAATGTCAGCACTCCCAGACACCCATCTCTGCATTTGCACAATACAAGCATTGGAGTGACCCCAGGGTCATGCCTGTGGTGTCAGCTGGCATCTCTTCTCTGCAAGACCCCTACAGACCCCATCAGCCCTGCTCATTGGATATTTCCACTTCTGTCTCCCACCTCCCACACAACACGCCTTAAATTATAAACTCTGTCTTTTTCACACAAGCTGGTTGTAGTCCTACATCCTGCACTTCAGTGACTGCCATCTTCGACTCACCCTCTCTCTCTCTCTCTCTCACAAACACTGCTAACTCATAACTAAGTGCTGCAGCTTTTCCCTCCTGCATGTTGGCCGAAACTGTGTTGTGACTTCATGTCCTCTGCTAACACTTTCCTTCTGTCTCCCACTTGGATCACCACACAGAGGTTTCTAATTAGCCTGCTTACCCAGCGTCTCCCCTCTCTATGCTAACGTCAGAACGGCCATTCTCAAATGTGGGACATTGATGCAGTTGGTTTTGCATTTTAGAAAGATGACTCCCAATTAATTTGGGATAATGGCAGAATGCTCTGTGATAGCATTTCCTTCTGAGTCTGTAATCTGTGCCTCTCCCTCAGACTCACCTCCCATTACCTTGGCATTAGACCTTGTATAAAGTATCTGTCAATTCTGGAAGGAGCTTGTCAGCATGACTTAAAATGCAGTCAGTTAGTTTAGCATCTTGTACAGATATCTGGAATGTTTCTTTGATCCTTGCCCCTAACAGTACATTATTTAGATTGTAATTCTACTGGCCTTGATGCTTTCAATTAGCTTTGTTCAGGGATACCTATAATTTTTGCTCTGGCCAGAGACATCATTAAGTCTAAAGACCGTGGGCCTTACAACTGCTATTTCCTCTGCTTCCCTCTTTCAGCCAGGCCAACTCCTACTCCTTACCTGATTCAGTCCAGTGATGAGCTGTGTCAAGAAGACCTCCAAGATCAGCCCCCTCTATGCTCTCATAGTCCCCCCTGCTGATTCCTATTAAGGTATTTATTAGGCCATATTGAAATTTCCTGTTTTCTGTCTTTAATACAACTTTATGGCAAACCAGTAGCATAATTTATGGAGCCCAGTGAAAAAATAAATTCAGGGTCCCTTGTTGAAAATTAGTTTCAAGACAACAACAGCAGAGCATTAAACCAAGCTGGAGGCCATAAAGTAACTGCAATCCCATGAAGCTGGCCCTACTTAGATGGCAAGGACTGTCATGTTCTCTGTTATATCCCCAGTGCATGGCCTGGTGCCTGGTCCCTAGCAGGTATTCAATAACTACTTGCAGAATTTATGAATAGGTCAATATGTAGGCATCACAATTGGCTGCCCTCATCATTCAAGTTTTTAAAAAGTTGAGCGCATGGGTTGCAATAGTAGCATAATCTATTGATAAGGCACACAAAGAATGATAAACATATCAATTATCATCTTATATGTCAATAGGTTTAGCTTCTATTTAATAGACAGATGCTTGAAAAATAATAAAATCAATATCCAATTATGTGCTGTTGATAAAGAGCATATCAACAAAGTCACAGAGAAGATTAAAAACGAAAGAAAGGCCAGAAAGCATCAAGTGGACACAAAGAAAAAAGAAGGAGCGCAAATCAGATGAAACAAAATTCAGGGAAAAACCCATTAAATAACATGGATGATTATGTTTCCAGTGATAAAAAGGAATAATACATAATTTAAAATATAATAGACTGAATAACAAAATTTACATATATAAAACAAAATCTGTTAGAAAAACAAAGAGAAATTAAAAAAAAATCATAATGGGGGACTTCAAAAGTTCTCTCACTCTTTGATGGACCAGACAAGTTAAAATAAGAACAGAAAGAAAGTGGGTACTGTCAGCTTGATTGAAAATACATACCTATGAAAGAATGTATAAAATTCAATACCTCTGAAACAGAAAGGGCACTTTTCCCCCCAAATAAGCAAGGAAGATTTATAAAAATGAATCACATCCCAGCAGCCATAAACAAAGCCCAAAATAAATACTGTTCAGGCAAAATTCTCTGACTATACAAGAGTCAGCACTAACAAACACACAAACATAAAAATTCAAACGACTTGCTCATTAGATCTCCATACCTGCCAAAAACAAAAATTCTTAACTCTTCTGCCAAAGAAGAAATAACAAATCTAATTATGCTGTTGAGTTTCCTGCAATTTTGTGTTCTTTTCACATGTAGGTGAGACTGCTCTTGGGAGCCTGAGGAAGGGAAGGGGGATGTGATTGTGCCAAGATTGTTTTGTTAACCTGGATATTCACTTTATTATTGTTATTTAAGCCATACAAATATATATTCTCTGGTATGTGATATGCTTTGGATCTGTGTCCCCACCCAAATCTCATATTCAGTTGTAATCCCCAGTGCTGGAGGTGGGGTCTGGTGGGAGGTGACTGGATCAAGGGGTAAAGTTCTCATAAATGGTTTAGTACCATTCCCCTTGGTAATTGATATGGTTTGGTTGTGTCCCCACCCAAATCTCATCTTGAATTGTAATCCTCATAATCCCCACGTGTCTAGGGAGAGACCTAGTGGGAAGTGATTGGATCATGGGAGCAGTTTCCCCATGCTGTTCATGTGACAGTGAGTGAGTTCTCATGAAATCTGATGGTTTTATAAGGGGTTGTTGCCCCTTCCTGCCTCACTCTTCTCTCTCTGTTGCCATGTGAAGAAGGTCTTTGCTTCCCCTTCGCCTTCCACCATGATTGTAAGTTTCCTGAGGTCTCCCCAGCCATGTGGAGCTGTGAATCAATTAAACCTCTTTCCTTTATAAATTACCCAATCTTGGGTATTTCTTTAAAGCAGTGTGAGAATGGACTAATACAGTACTGTAAAGTGAGTGAGTTCTCACAAGATCTGGTTGTTTACAAGTGTGTGGCACCTCCCTACTCTCTCTCTCTCAGTCCTGCTCTTGCCAGTAAGACACCTGCTGCAGCTTTGCCTTCCGCCATGAGTAAAAGCTCCCTGAGGCCTCCCCAGAAACAGATGCCACCATGCTTCCTGTACAGCCTGCAGAACCATGAGCCAATTAAACTTCTTTTCTTTATAAATTACCCAGTCTCAAGTATTTCTTTATAGCAATGCAAGTATGGACTAATACAGTATGTAGGACATATTTCACAACTTAAAAATTTTACTTTAGAGTAGAAAAATATTAACCACAATTTAGTAGATGGCTCAGCTGGGAAGCATTTATACAGACATAATGACATTTATACAGATATAATAATAGAAATATGGCTTTACTGAAAGGTATGGGAATGGGAAGGGAGGGAGGATGAGGTGGAAGAGGCTAAATTGTCCTGTTCCATGATGAGAAGTAATAGATGATGCCTAAAATTGAATAATTAACAAGGAACAATACAGGCAACCTACACAGATATACATCCTACATAGAGGAAAATGTTGTCATGAAAATCAGTGAAACAGTTACAAATGGTTTTGAGGGGTAGGGTAGGGCTGAGGGAAGAGGGATGAAAAAAAGAGAAAATGAAAAAAAGTTGAAAGACTTTTTTTTTAAAAAACAAGTCTTGACTCCTTAAACACTGCAAATATATCTTTAGTAAAAGTAACAATGTAAAAATAAAGCACAGTATACGTTTTCTTATTGTCAAGAACAATATGCGCATTCAGGACAAGTTTAGAAACTAATATTATAAGACCGTCTCTTTGTGTCTTGGATTAAAAATCTCAGTGACAGAATTATTTATGTTTAGATTAAAAATAACTCAGATGGAAGTGCACCTGCTGTGCCAGGAAAACTGTGTTACACGACTCAGAATAGGTCTGATGATGATAAGAATGTTGACACTGAAGATACAAACCAAGAGTTTGAGTAAAACTGGTTCATGAAATGAGAAAAGAAAAATGACAATAGTTCCCCGTTAGTATATGACTATACATAATGAGTGACTTTAGAAGTGTGCCCGTTACGATATTAGTAGGTTGATATAGTAAGTAGACACTGATGACTTCATCTATACCTCTAAAAGTTTAGGTATCAGAGATAGACATAAGAATTCTACTTTTGTTCATCTTCTCACTGAGAAAATGGAGAATATTATTTGGGGTGACTTTAAGTTCTAGCAAAAATGATCTATGTTTTGGGTTTTTGGAAGTTTTTTCTACTGGAAGTTTTTTCTAAGTATGACACTAAAGGTAGGAACCATAAAATAAATATTGAGATATATTATCACACTAAAATGTAAAACTATCAGATACATGGTATTTAAAAAATGACAATACCTAGAAGTGGCCACTATGTAGCCCAATAGGTACTCTCCTGCACATGGGGTTTGAACTGATTTGCTCTTTCAGGAGACAGACTTGGTGGTATGCATCAAGAATCCAGTCAAAGTACTTACAGGTATTTAGACTTATGTACAAAGATGTGCACAAGGCAGTTCTTCACAGTGAGTCATAAAAGTAGTTACAAAATTATATATTTAACAATAGGATATTGCTTAATAAAGCTTAAAGCGTAACTTTACCATATTGATGGCATACTGTAAACATTCTAGAAATTTTTTTACATAAAAAGATTGCCCTGTAGGAAAGGTTACAAGATAATTCCTGGCAATTAATAACCCAATTTTATATCAACATTTTCTTCTTGGTGTTTTCCTAATTTATTACCTGCTCTTCTGTGGCCAGAGTTTTTTTTTTTTTTAAAGGAGTTTTGCTCTTGTTGCCCAGGCTGGAGTGCAATGGCACGATCGCAGCTCACTGCAACCTCCACCTCCTGGGTTCAAGTGATTCTCCTGTCTCAGCCTCCCAAGAAGTTGGGATTACAGGTGCATGCCACCACGCCCGGCTGATTTTTGTATTATTAGTAGGGACAGTGTTTCTCCATGTTAGTCAGACTGGTCTCGAGCTCCTGACCTCAGGTGATCTGCCCGCCTTGGCCTCCCAAAGTGCTGGGATTACAGGCGTGAGCCACCGCGCCCAGTTCTGTGGCCAGAGTTTATCTTCACAATACAAACAAAAAATATTCATGCCCTTTCTGACCCCAAGGTTCCCAAGATTCTGAGTGTGTACATTAGATGAAGTTCACAGGCGTTCTGCCATTTCATCTGGGTCTTTAAGAGTATGTATGAGAGTTCTTGAGGCAGGCAGTGGGGCAAGGGTGCCCAGGCAGAGAAAATGCTATCTTAAAAAGCTTGGTGTGCTTGAAGTACATGCAGGGAGGAGGGTAGAAAGCATGCAGGAACCATTGCTGTGAAAAGCATGCATACTAGGTGGGCACATTGTGGGAGGAGGTTTGATAGGCAAGCTGGAGCCAGGTGCTGAAGGCCTTGAATGTGATGTTCAGGGGTTGATGGAGAATCCTGAAAAGTTTTAGGGCAGGAAGATGACAATAGTGGTGATATACTGCAGGTGTCTGGATGTCACCTCAAGTGACACTGCTTTTCAGTCTTCTGCTTGTGACACATTATTCGGTCAAGACCATCATTGAAAACAAACAACCTAAATAGAATAGAAATACCTGAGTGCTTGGCCTGTAGAAGGGGTTAGTACTGTTTTGTAAAAATTTTGCTTTTCTGTACAGTTTTGTTTGTAGGAGTGTGTAGGTATCTGTCTCTTAGATTGTGAGAGTAAATAGAACTTCTTAATGTGGGTCAAAATAAGTTTGCAATCCATTGCTGAATCCCCTATCAGGCCTCCCCCAGCACCATTCTTCTCCAGGGTGTACATGCCTAACTCTGAGATACCAGAGGTGACCCTCCTGGGTACTAGAGAGAAACAACATCTTGTACCACTTCTATAACCCGACATTGTTGCCGCAGTTTCCTAGGGACATCCTCATCTGTCCCAAATGCCACTACTGGAACCAGAAGTCAAGGATTGGGCTTCCACTTGAATAAGGCAAATTAAACCCACACATGTACCTCTGCTCTCTCCTAAATCTCATTAAAATACAAAAAAAAAATACAAAAGTCAAAACTCCTATGGGGCCACAGCAATAACACTTGGGAAGCTGGAAAGCAGGTGGAGCATAAGTAAATGACTCAACGCCCTGGAGAAGCTAAATCCTGATGCTGCAGTGGGAAGCCTGATTCATACATCAGAGCCCCATCAAGGCTCAGGAATTACAACCATCAGTTACCTTTGGAAGTGAGAATGCAGGCAGATGAAATAGTTAGACATCCAGGTCCCCTTTTATACTGTGCTTAGCCAGGATACTTCCCTCATTCATCTCAGCAGAAGACTTGAGGTTTACTCCTTAGAAAGGTTAGCATAGAGGGACTCTGAGACCAGGGCTCCAGGCACATCAAGGGCAGGGGCACCCACAGGAAACATATTAGTGACTGCTGGGCTTGGCCTTGGCCCCCATCTGTCACTGGGCTCCCCTGAACTATCAGACCTATATCCCCAGTAGGAGACTGGAGCATTCTTTTCTGGGGAAACTGACCAACTTAAAGAAAAAGACCTACGGACAGTTCTCCCAATAAAACAGTCCAGTCAGATCATCCTAGGCTGAAGACAACCAGTCAATAAGACCTACTGAGAGCCACTAACCTCAGATCGGCTTTCAGTGCATCACTCTTAAAGGTAAACTGCCAGTTCTGGGTCATGGGATTGTTGAGCAAAGTTGCTATCGTTAAAGGTAAATACCAACACAAACAGAATAAAGAAAGTTGAAGGAGAAAAAAACTTCAAAAATGATTAATAAGAGAATATATTGCAGGTGTGAAGCAATAGCATTACATAGTAAAGGGAATAAACAAAAATAACTCTCAGAAATAAAGAAATTATTATGTAAATTAAATACTTGATAGGACTGATGATGAAATTGAGGATATTTTCCAGGAAACAGGACAAAGAGAGGAAAAAAGAAGAAAAAAGAAAACTAGAGAATTGATCTGAGAGGTCTAATATCTTTACTTCAGAAGAAACAAAGAAAATGGAGGAAAGAAAATAACCAAAGATGTAATTCAAGAAAGTTTCTCAAGCCTGAAAAAGGTATCCAAAATGAAATGGTTCTCTAAGAGCTCAAGTACAGTGGCAGAAATAAAGACCCAAAGGAAAACACATTGGTGAAGTTTTATAATACTGAGACCAAAGGAAAGAGCCTAGAAACTTTCAAAGAGGGGAAAAAGCCACATAGAAAGGATCAAATATCAGAATGACTCAACAGCAACACCAGAAAGCTGCTTTTTATGATTATAATAAAAAACACTGAAAATTGATCTAACAAAGATTATATTGTAGATCTACTGGGAGAACGGAGGAAAGGTGGATATGTATGTGTTGAGGGGGTTGGAGGTGTTGAAAACAAAACCTTTTCATAGAAGAAAATAAAGATATAAACTCTAAAAACAAAAAGGGTAAGCATATTATTTAGAAATTTGGAGGTAAATACTGAAAGAAAGCTAAAAGTTGAAAGTGGTGTGTAAGGAGCACAGATGGGGTGGAGTGGGGCAAGGGGCTGTTTTTTCTTTTCAGTAAGTCAAGAGAATTATTTGATGTTTTAAAGTCTATATATTCATGACTTGGATTAAAATAAAATTAAATAAATAAGAAAAAGATCCAAAGACTTCATTTTTAGCTTCAGGACCCTAAGAAATCTCTTAATGTCCCTCCTGGGTGATAGATATAGTATCATGCTGTGGCATCTTACTTATGGATTCATGCTTACACTGTGAAATTTCCTAGAACATACATGTCTCATCAGTTGCTGCTCAAAAAACACGTATGTTGGGTTAGCCTGGAGTAAGTCAAAGTTCTTAAACTCACATGTGATTTTCCCACTCCCTGCTGGAATAAACTAAGAATTTCAGTCCCAGTCTCAGAGATACCATATCTGCAGCAAAGGCAGCCACAGCTACAACCCTCACCACATCAGGTTTCTATTTTATCAATAAAAGAATAAAATTCTACCTGTTTTTGTAAAGCAGTCAATAAAGAGAGGAGAAATACTTTTTCTATCCATATTGTTGAAATAGAGCCAATGGTTTAAAATGCTCTTCCTTTATGATTTATTTCTTAATGTTTGCACAGATATTCATATGCAAAATGCTAAAAAATGTACAAAATATGACAAAATTGACTTAGTTCTGTTGCAAAACATCAATGAAAACAATCAGGCAATGTATAATAAAGGATTATAGTACATAATCAATAACAGCAAATTGTGAAATAAAGGACAAGTCAACATTGCTTAATTATTAAAATTACCGTAACTGGTGGTTTTCTTTCTGCCAAGCTCTTCTACTCAGATTTAGCTCACGTGTCTTGAAAAATAATTAAATGCCAGGACACAGGGGACAGAGCTCCAAAATCTTCACTCCATGTCCTCATGGCCAGAAAAGCCCAGACAGAGGATAAGCCAGGTAGCCTTCTTAAAAAAAGACACAAGGCTCTGGGTAGACAGCAATACCAGAATGAAGGAACAGCACAGTGCTACTGCTCGTTTCTATTACCAGCTTCAGAAGGGAGGTGACGGAGAGCTGTGAAATCTCAGACAACCAACGCTGAGAAAAACCCATCAACACATGTGCAACAGGGAGGGAGAGGCACCAAAGCTCATTTAAAGCTGCCCAGTTTAATACAACTTTGTAGGGGAAATGTTACATGAATTTTTACTTTTTTTTCCCCCACTTTCTTGCTTTGTAAATTTAAGATATGGAAAAACCAAAGACATGGTTTTATCATGTGCTTTCTTGCCAGTCACAGACTATGAGGTTTGCTTTAGCTAAATGTTCTTAACACAAACATGCTTCAAATAGCAGCAAGAGACTGGACAGAGGGAAGGGAATAATTGGAAGAGAAATCTCAGGGGATCTTTCTCTGGGCAGGGCAAATCAGTACACTCCCTGTGGTACAAGAAAAGCACAAGAGTGTGTGTATATATATGTTTGGCCCCATTCAAGTTGACTCCAGTGCACATGTAAACATATACTATGATGGAGAGTATGTGACCACTCCCTAGCCCTGTGGCCAGAGGCAAATTATTTTGCTACTATGAACCTCAGTATCTTTATTTATACAAATGGCTATCATCCTCACCTTCACCCAGGTTTCATAAATTTGTTGAAAGGAACTAAAGAAATCATGCTCATACTCCACCAAATTACAATGCTTTGCATATTATAGTGCTCAAATATTAGTGCCCTCTCATCTGCAAAGTACTATTATTAATAAGCATAGCATTTTTCTCAGACCACATAAATTATGAAGAAACTATCTTGGACTGGGAAGAAACACATTATTTTTTTTTTGTAAACCCAGTCACTTTCTTGAAATGTGCCTCCTGCAACACCCATCCTCTTCTGATGTGGGTCCCCCTCCCTTCTACATAGGCAGGGCAAAATCAGATGGTCACCAGAAGGAAAGTTCTACAGGAAAAGCTGGTTAATTGTCCAGCGCACTTCCAAATGCCAGTTCTCAGCTGGGCCAATCTGTTTTCTATCCAAACCAGATACTTTTCAGATAAAATTTCATTCTGGTGCTGAATGAAACAAACATGAGATCTTGACTTGAAATTCCTAATTAAATGTACACACACACACACACACACACACACACACACACACACACACACCCTCTTAATATATGCCTGGAGATAGCTGTTTGTTTTGCATTTTTGGAAATGACTGTAAAATGTCAATAATAATCCCAGATATTTCTATAGGTCATTTTACCTCTGATCTGTAAGAAGATACACACACACACACACACACACACTCTGAGAGAAACAGAGAGAGATACACACATCCAGAAGAGAAGGGGACAGAATATTTGATCACAAAAATTGAGAAAGAGAAGGGAACAGAATATTTGATCAGGAAGAATGCATATACCTTTATTGTGAAGAGGTTGGCAGCACTAGCTTCCCTCTGTGAATATGCATGCATGATTCAGAATATTCATGAAGACCCAGGGCACTTTGCTTACAGTGCAACACTGTTTATGTAGAACTTAGATAGAAAAGGATCTGCAGATAAACAGAGAGTGTTAGGAGGGGAGAAAAAAAATCAGTCCTTTTTTTGCCCACTGCCAACTACCCACAGCCGCTACCAAAGGGTCCCTCTTTTCCAGACAAATGCACACATGCAAAATTCTGCTCACACTTTTATGGAATGTATTGCATTACAAATGGGTTCGTACCACATATGCAGGCTATACATAAACACTTTGAAAAGGTGCATGCCTCATTCATTTTCAGGCAAAAATCAATGACCTTACTTTTTAAAAAATGGAAAGCAATTTATATTTAGCAAATAAAACACAAACTTAATGCACTTCTACTTAAGTATACATATCAAAAAGGCTGCTGTTGTTTGACTTAAAAAATAAGTTGAAATCATGGAGTGGTCTCTGATGCAGCCCAGCACAGGTCATCCAACCCGCTAATCCATTTTGAATTTCATTTTGATAGTGAAAGTGCTAATAACTCTGATTTAAAAGGGAGTGCAGTACTAAACTCAGATCAGAGTGTCCAGGGTTGCTTTGACATAGAGGAGCAGAAGAGGAACACCAGCTCTCTCTAACACTCTTCCAGCTGAATTCCTGTGGCAACACTTCATTCTCTTTAAGTCACTGAGCTCATCTTCCACCCCTGTGGTTCATACTGTCAATGGAGGGTCACGAGTGCCCCTTCCAGTGTCCAAATAGTTCGAACAGGCAAGACCACCAAGTGGGTTCTGCAGCATTTCCATGCCTCTGCAGACTTCTGTCTACAGGGACACAGGAGGCTCTGAGCTCCGGTACCACCCTGTGGGACACTTCCTCAGGAATGGAAATCGTGCACATTTGTTCTCAATCCCCACCTCCAGAGTGGGAGCCTGGCCAAAGATCTCGTGTGTGTAGGGGGGGGGGGGGGGGGGGGGGGGGGAGGTTGTTTTTTATTTTAACATTACCCACCATGGTGGACTTTAGAGCTCTGAATAGAAAGATCTACTCCATCTGTATATAGCCAAAAATATCTCCCAAGAGAAGCCTTGAATAAATTGCTTTGAGAGGGGACTTTTTTTTTTCCTACTAAAATTGAAAACACTGACCAAGATTCAACCGAGTACCTTAGAACCTACTCTTTGGAAAGCCCACAGATTTTTGAACTCTTTTGAGGGCACTGTAGGTCAGAGGATAACATACCTGGAGCCAACATACCTGGATATGAATCCCGACTCTTTGACTTCCTTTCTGTGAGACCATGGGCAAGTTACTTGATCTCTCTTTCCTTAGTTTCTGCCTTTGTAAAATGGGTAAAGTATATCTGCCTTCTGGAGTTGTTGTGAGGGTAGGTGAGTGCTTAGAACAGTACAGGAATCAGCTCTCAATAATTTTAGCTGTTATGCAGAAAAGTAATTAATTTCCTATTCCCATAAGCTTTTCTTCTTTTGGTCGTGGTTGGTTTTCTTTGCAAAAGCAGTGAGTCAAGGTCTAGGCCTCACTGAGGAAGTCAAAAGCCTCCATGGCAACGGAGGAGCCTTTTACTGAGCTGTTGGCAGGGCTGCTGATAGCCAGGCAGGCTGATGCAGAAGGCGAGGAGTGAGGACGATGGGTGGAGCGTTTTGCTTCACCCAAACAGTAAACCAGGGACTTTGCCAAGCAGCACAAGCTTTGCCAAGCTACATCTCAGAGTGCCCAGATTTTTCTTACAGTTGTTATTTTGCCTGGTAAAGAAAGTTTTCATTATTTCAAAGATGCCGATGCCTTTTCCCAATGCCACATTGTGATCTACACTCTCAGCCCTGCTGCTCTGAGATGGGGGCTCTGGGGAATCCGCCAGGCTAGACCCTACTGCTTAGGCTGCTCTCATAGCAGCTCCCCTGGGAGCTGCTCCAGATGTCCCACCACAGAGTCCTCCTAGTGAGATCATGCAGGAATTCTGGCCTGGGACAGCCATTCCTGTATCCAGAGCAGAAACAGACCCACTAAAAATGATCTTTTACTTCTTTGGTCATTTTGCTGTGGTTGCGGGGAGTCAAACTCATGAACTCAACATTACCTGCACACACAGGTTCCCGCATTGATTTGTAAGGCTCCCTTTGCCATATGCTAAATTTGACTTTATCCTCACAGCACCTCCCTTATTACACAGTGAGGATTCAGGATGTGTGAGATGCACTTCAAATGAGAAGAGAGACACGAGAAAATACTGCCCTACAGGTTCAGAGAGCCGGGTTTCATCCCCACTGCTGTCACAGTGGCTGTGTGACCATGCCCAGGTCACCCCTTTTTTGACTACAGCCCTCTTACCTGAGGCACTCTGTGAGAGCGTGAGACTGCTCCTTGAGGATGAAACACTGGTTTAGGATTTGGCTGCCATCTGGGGTGTTTCTAGAGGTAGAATGGCCTGAGAAAACCTATGAAGGCCAACCTTTGAAGGGACAGCAGTCACAGACATGGTTGGAAGGCCAGGGTTGGAGGTGTGGGTGCTGGAGTCTGCGGGAGGGGGGTGGTGGAGTGTTATGGTATGGAGTGTGAGCGGGGAGTGTGCATGAGAGTGAGAGAGATTGGGTATATCATGTATGTGTATGTGAGAGAAATGGGAATGTGTGTGTGAGAAAAAAGGATGGGGAGAGGGAAGGCGCTGAGGTGGTAGGAGAAGGAGAAGGAGGGAAGGACCAGTGGGAGAGGGCAGAGGGAGAAAGGAGGAGGACAGAAGAGGGTCTGTGGAGTATGTAGGAAAGATGTCAGAGCATACTGTGAGAGAAAGAGGGAGACGAGAGAGAGGGAGGAAGGGCAGAATCGAGGGAGGCAGAGAGATGGCAGGGTTGGTGAGTGTGCGGATGTGTGTGAGTGCATGTCCACATGTGGTGTTTCTGCGTGTGGGGTGGCTGTGTAGAGGCTGGAGTAGTATACACAGCCCCTGCCCACACATTTCTCAGAAACCTCTCTGAGCTCCCTGGAGAGCATCATTAGGGACTTCAGGAAATTCTCCCCACTGACTACCTCTAGAACAAGGCTGGCTTCTCAGAGTGTGAAGGCAGAGGATCAGGATCCTCCCCTAGGGCCTCTTTTCAGGGCCAGGCTCGTGGGCTCTGGGTGTCTGGAAGTATGACACTAAGCTGGATGTGCCAGTCACACATTAGCTGGGGGTTCTCAAAGCAGCAAAACCTGTGAATGCAGAAGCTAGAAGAGGACTCACCCTCTCTGCTCAAGGAATAAGGATGCCATGATCTGTTTACAGCCCCAGGCCTGACAGACTTCCCTGAAGGGACTTGAGGAACGGGAAGTCAGAGTCAGAGGAGGTATAAGGTCAGCTTGAAAAATCTTGAAAGGAGATCGTAGTGGAAAGCTGGCTTTCAAGGCCTGGCATCCATTAATCCTTTCCCTGGTAATAGTGTCCCTCTGCCTCCCTCACCCCCAACTCTTGTTCTCTGGTGGGGCTGACCTCACTCCCAGCTTTAAGAGTGGGTCTTGCTTGAATCAGGGTGTCTCCCTAGCCACAGCAATTAGGTGAGGAGGAGACAAGTGACCTCACATCAGACCTGTGTTAGCCATGCTGAGGACCTTCGTTCAGCGCTGGGGAGGGAGGTGGTTTCTGAGGCTGAGTGGCTGAGACACGGAGGGGCCAGAGCTCTGGCAAGCCATCATCTTGCTATTGTAAGAAGTTTGAAACTGCAGCTCATCAGCAGAAAGCAACAGCAAAAGAACTGAGCCCGGAAGGTATAGTTTGAACTCCGAATCCAGTCATACCTGAATCCAGTCTGCTCTTGAATATCTTCGATTACACAAACTAATATATATTCCTTTTTCTTTAAGCCAGGTTGAATTTTCTCTCACTAGTAATCCATAGAGGCCTGGTTGAAACAGAGGGGAATGAGATTCCCAAACACCTACTGAGAATCTACAATGTCCTGGGCAGGAATAGCCACAGGTACCAGAGAAGGAGGTGGCTAAACATGAGATTCCTACCCCTTAGGGATCCCTGGGCACTAGGGCAGGCAGATGTCTGACCAAAAAACCAAACTAGCAGCAGATGTCCTTGTGCTGCAAAGCAGGGGAGGTGGACAGCAGTACTCCAGAAGCCAAGATGGAAGGCCAAAGGCAAGACTGAGAAGTTGGGGTGTGGAGATGCCATGGTGTAATAAACACCAGCTTTAGAGAGAGAGAGACCAAGCTCTGAGTTCCAACTCAGCCTCTCTTAGTCTCCATTTATTCACTTGCCAAAGGGAAATGGTAACAGTCTTGTTTCACAGGGTTGTGATAATAATTAAATAATCAGCTATTAAGACTATTTTTGTTGAGCACCTATCATATGCCACAAACTGTGGACAACAAGTGAGCAGAAACAGAGGGAGCTAAATCCAGTGGGGTAAACATCATCAGATGGACATAAACTTGCTGAATGGCAGTCTGTGATGATGGAGTTGTGGCATGGAGGGGAGGTCTGAACAGCAGAATAAAATTGGAACATGTGAAGGGGGAGGGGAGGGGAAACTTTCCAGGCAGAGGAAATAGCATGTGCAAAGGCCTTGTGGTGGGAGGTAACAGGAAAGTAGGAAAGACAGAGAGTCCCCCATTATGAAGAGAGAGGGGTGAGAGGAAATATACAGGTGGAAAAGCTGGTGGGCCAACCCTGCAGGCCTTCGTTGAATGTTATGGAGTTATGTCTTTATCTCAAGAGTAGAGAAAAGCATAGATGATTGCCTCTGGCTAGTTAGGAGTTTGAAGCAAATTGCTGTTGCTGGTTTTGCATCCAATTGCAATGGTGTTGTAGCTAGTCTGAGAGCAGAGACTGGGAGAGAAGTAAACTATGACCAGCTTGGTGCCTCTCACTTCTGTTTGAAAAATGTTGAGACAAGGATGAGCCCAGGTAAAGGTGCACTGCTATCCCAGTGTGGGAGCAGGAGCTGCTAGCTGGGAATGGTAGACTTGCTCCCAGGATCCCCTCACAGGGTAAACATACCTGATAGCAATAACTTAAGCATACCCTTAGAATGACCCTGCATAGCAGACACAACTGAATGTATGTTCCAACTACGGAATCTGGGCATGATCATCCTGGAGATTCGTTCCTTGTCTATGAGGAACATCTGAGCCCCTGTTCTGTCCTGTGGAACACAGGCCATAGAGAGGGTTGAGGCCTTGCATTTTGGGTTGAAGGAAGATTGCCAGGTGGCGGTTATTAAGGGGAGGGTGTTAAGTAAAAATGCTATATAAATTTCGTGCTGTTTGCATGCATTTGTGGTTTTTCTGCAAAAAGCCTGCAGCCACTGGGTCACTGGACTGTACATAAGGTGGATATCTTGTCTAGCCCAATGACACTGAACTGTTTCTGTATATAAGTTGGTTCTCCTGTCTAGCCCATCACTACTGGACTCTCTCTCCAGTATGTGAGCCCGCTAATAAAACCCTATACTTGTTTGCTGGCTCTGGGTCTCTTCTTTGGCTTCTTGAACCTGGTGCTTCCCTGAGGTTAACAGGGAGGGGTTCAGCACAACAGGGCCAGAGGTACCAGGCCTAGGCTTCAGCTCCCTGGGAGATTCTGGGAGGGAGTCACTACTAAGTGCAAATCTGTGATGTACCAAAGGACTTGGACATCCTGGAACATGAAGCCCACTAGCAGACTAAACTCCTGCGATGGGAGCACACAAGACAGACTAGCTTCTGGAAGCTGGTGGTGGTAACCTCAAGTTCCCAGGTAATCTGAATGAGATGGTGGAAATATTTTGAATTTCAGAGCCAAATAAACTGTTCCAAATCCAAGCTCAGTGCCATATTAGCTGGGTGACTTGGAGCAGGTAACAAACTTCTCTTAACTCATCTCCTACCATGTAAATAAGGGCCAATACCTACCTTGTTGACTTTCTGGGGATTTGTTGAACTAATGTATATGACATACTTAGCACCCATGAAATGTACCATGACTTTAAGAACCTTCACCTTCCCTTCACACGGTTTTGGGTGACCAACATGAGCCACATGTTAAAAGAGGGACCCTAGACAGTCCCAAGTACTGCCAAAACCTTCCCAGCGTAAAGCCCTGAATTTTTCCTGAATGGCCCTCCATCAGCTTAAGGACTTGCCTGGTGAAGACAAAGTTCACCTGGGAGAGGGATTTGGGGAGGCGTAGCTATCCCTTACAGTGTGGGTGTCTTTCCCAGCCCTTCCTGGCAGTTGCTGTCATCAGGGAAAAGGGAGGGAGCCCAGGAAGCATGCAAAACAGCCAGGAAGACATCTTGGGGGCTTTAGTGTGCTGACCATGAACAAGCAGCAAAAACTCTAGGCCGGGTCTCTGAATCAAGATTTAGTGGCAGCTTCAAAAGCCCAAGGGCTGACTTGGAGCTCCAGATGTACCACCCTTCACAGTCATCCAGTGTGAGGGGCTCTGTCTTCAGAATGAGCACAGACTGGCAGGTTGGGAAAAAAGAAGGTAAACACACGCTACACAAGAGACACTTCAGGACAGAGTCCATCTCAAGGCTTACGGAGCCTCTGACAAGCAATTTATAGCTTGTGAAATGTATTCTAATGTGTCTCTTTGCAATATCATCTCTTTCCATGCAAATTCAATACTTGGCACCATTACCAGGGAGTAGAAAATGAAGACTTCTTTGGGCAATTTTAGTACAGAAATGCTCCTTCTGGGAGGTTCTGGGAAGAGGAAGAGATAATTGAGAGAGAGCATTTATCTTGTTTGAATTCTCCCTCAACCCACCCAGCCCCTGATGTTGCTTGGACAGGAATCTTGCAGTCTAATTTGTAGATCAAATGCATTATTAGATGTGAGAATTAGAAGTGACAAGCAAAACGCCCTGTTGCCATGATGTGAATACTCATTAAACCATTCCTGTCTAGTATTTCAGATACAACACAAGCCAGCTAAGAACATACTCAGCAAGTGTCTGCAAAAGTATGTGCTTAATGATTTCAGTTAGACAATAGGAGGAGGTCTAGGGTGTTTGTGATTTGCCACATGACCATTAAATTTACTATTGTATAGAAATAGCATATTCTCTAATTTTTAAAAAGTGGCTGGTACTAAAAGGAAAGGTTTTACTAAGATGAAGCATCTGGCCAGGAAGCCCAAAATGTGGGTCTCACCCTCATAGCCAGACCCTCTTCTACTCTAATCTCTCAGTTAATAGTTGACCCCTTTAGTGGCTCAGCTGGGGATAATCCCAGGAGAACAGGTCAGTGGCTTGCTTCAAGCCCGATCAAGGCTTGAATTAAGGCTCCAGAGCTACAAAGGGGTGGTGAACACAGAAGGGGCCTTTGGCTGCCTCAGCTCTGTGATGCGCAGAGGCCTGCTTCCTGCTGCGGGCTGCTGTCTTCCTATGGTAGGTGCCACATGTGCTCACTTGCCTGGAAGCACACATATGGACCTCCTGAAGTCCACACCCAAGAAACCGTGAGTGAAAGAAAGAAAAGGGATCCTCTGCTTCTTGAAGATCCACCTCTGTTCCACCTGCATGTTGGAGGAGACAGTCTACTTAAGGTTTCACAGCCCACCACACTACAGTACAACTCAACACTGTATGTCCTCAATACCCACGCAGGAAACATACACCAAGTAGAAGTAGGACACTACTGTTGAGGAAAGGCAGGCACAGAAACATGTGTCGCATAAAATGTAAGCATTTATTGGCCTTTTATTTCTGAAAGATATTCTGAAATAGCCCTTGGCAGAGAAATGCATAAGCCAGGAAGTTTGTCAGACGATCAGTTAAAAGTGAATGAAGCTGGTCATCTGAGTTAAGGTTTCCTTTCTTAAAACTGAACCCTATGCTGTAATGCTTCCAACTGACTTGCTCTTAGAGGCTAGTAGCCATCCTTCAGCAGAAATGGTGATAGGTAAAAATCTAGCTGGCCAACAAGGAATGAGGGTTTTTTCAAGGTCTTCAGCCTCACACCCCACACCAGATGGGTCACTTGTCATATGCCCCTTCCTTTCCTCTTTTCCCCAACTGTTTTAGGGAGTCCTGATGCTCTCCAATTCCAAGGGCGTCAAAATGCCTGAACACAATCATACCCTTCACAACTTTGGTGAATCTCAGCACAGAGCACCTGTCCAGCTCCTCACCAGCCAGCACCTGGACCTCTTGAGGAATGTGTCACAGGGCTCCATGATCATCGTCATCTTCACAGGTGAGGCCCAGAAAGATAAGGGATTTTGTACAAGGTCTCAAAGCTCACTATGCAAGAAAAAATGTCTGAACAGAAATAAAACTGAAGATGTTGATTATTCTTGATGAAATTTTGAATGCAACAAGTATTCATGAAGTGTTTTTCAGCATGCAGTAACACCACACTAGATACAATAACTCATAAGAGAGACTTTCCCAAGGTCATAAATAAAAGGATTGAGAGAAGCACTTTTATATTATTAGTAGAGGTATATGCAGTGTAGGGTGCGACTTTGCTTGACCTTTTCCCACTGAAACAGACTCACAGGCTTTTGTATTATCCACATTTACCTTGGCCTAAAGACCCTGTATGTAATTTTGGAGAAGAAAATAGAAATCTATAGAAAATGGTTTTTGGGGAAGCAAATGCAATTCTGCATGAACGATCCATTGCCAAGGCCATTAAAATATAATAAGCCAGCAACATCCAACAGAGAGAGGCCCTTGCCTTGGAACAAACATATAAAGCTTTATGATAATATTTCTGAAAACCTCAGAAAACCGTTCTATAAAGTCTCATGTCTCCTTTTTGCCTTTGTTTGTTTTTGACTCTTCTTTAATTTTTTTTTTGAGTCTCAGACAAATCCAATAAACACTTCTAGCATTTAGGCACAGCCTATTTAGGACTCCAGTTCCACTGCTATATGACTACTCTCCTGTCTCATGCCTGGAAGAACCTGCATGGAAAACCACCAAGCTTAAAGATGGCTTAAATGAAAAAGGATGATGTTCTAACAGCCTCTGTAAGCATCAATTTCCTTATGTATAAAATTGAAATAATGGCTCCACACACCTCATGAATAGTTGAAAGTTTAAAATAACACAATGCAAGCAAAAATGCTTCTTAAACTTAAGTGCTTAGTAGGGAAAGACTGAATACTTCTTAATAACTTAGAGTCCAGTTTTGGATTAAGTTGGCAGTCAGATGCCTACTTTCTCCATCCAACCCTTTCTGCTGTCACCAAAGGAGAGTAGTCACATAGCAGTAAAACTGGAGTCCTAGATGTGCTGTACACCAGGCAGATCCCAGGCCCTCACATTCATGCATCACCTGCCCTGTAAGTTGCTACTTTCTGGGGCTGCCTCCCTGGGAATGACACCAGCATCTACGCAGGTGCCCAAGCTTCAATCACTCCTGACTCCTCCCTCCCTGACCCCCTCCACATGCCTAGATGTCTCTCGGATCTATTTGTGTCTTACCGTTCCTCTGGTTACCACCAAGTCCAAGTCCTCATCCCCTGCCATGGATCACTACAGTGGCCTCCTTCCTGACTTCCTGCCTCCATCCAGCAGCCAGAGCCATTGTCTTAAAAACATGAATCTGAGCATGCCAGCCTCTGCCAAAAATACCTAATGGCTGTCCTTTGTTCTCAAGATAATCCTACTCCCTACCAGGGCTGAGAAAGCCCTCTGGGGCTGGGCCCTGCACTTCTTCCCAGCCACAGGCTCCAGCTACAGAGACGGGCTCTGGTTTCCTGGCTCACATACCTAAGGGCCTCTGCACTGCCTGCTGGGTGCCCTCCCAGCACCAGCACTAGCTCTGTAGGGTTGGGGCTGATATTTTTCTGTCTCCCATACTAGACTCTGAGGTCCTGAAGGGTAGGAGCCTCATCTGTTCAGGTCTGTGTCTTTAACTCAGTCATGGTACCTGGCACAGAGCAGGCACTGGGCCACTGTCAGCTGGATGAATGAATAAAAACTGGTGAACATTCAGGATATATTAGGGTAATAATTCCTGGTTTTCCAGTAACGGAGTGATCCACAACTCTGTTCCTCATAGTTGTATTGACTGATCCTTCAGCTTATGTTCTGAGCTCCAGTCCTGCTCTAGGTTCTCAGCGAGTTCCAACTAAAACAAGGAGTGCAGTTTCCCAAGAACCACAACCATCTGAACAACTGAGAAAAAAATTCTCAGGTTTGGAGACTAGTAAAGACTGATGAGTTCCAACATCTGTCCCCCCTCTCCTCCTACCCCTACTTGCTGCCAATCAAAGCAGGTGCCAAAAGCCTTGGGGACCCCTGCTGTCTTCCCACAGTATCACTGCTTATCAGCTCCCAGGCCAACTAGCCCTTGGCCTGGGTCTTGTTCTTCGTGGCTGCTCAACTTTTTCTGCACAGAGCCTGGCATTTCTGCCAGCCTCCTTTCCGGTGGCTGGGTCTTGCTCCCTCTCCTTTTTCTAGCATAGGGTATCTGTCTGTCCCCACTTACAGACAAACACAAAACAATGATGTAGTGGGGCACGGGCATCTTTGTGCCCCAGCAGTGGCACCCCTACCTGCCAGCTGGTCACAGAAAAAGTGATAATCCCTAGCGCAGTTTCCAATCTGAATCTTCCTGTTGTTTCTTGGAAACACCCCGCTCCACCCCAGTCAGTGGGATGCTGAAGCACACTCGTTCTGGATCCAGAGAGCTCCCTGTGTGCATTTTTTCCCAACTCTGCATTCAGTGATGACATGTTGGCAGCTTAACAATGTTCAAGGTAGTAGCATTTACAAAGTGGAAATTGGCAAACACTACAAATCAAAGCTTTCTTTTCCCTTGGAGAGCTAGTTAAACATTGGCTACCATGCCACTGATCACAGACTAGCCCCCTTGCTTTGGCTTCTTAACCTATTACATTCACACTGGATAAATGCCCTCTGTAATAGAACTAAAGCCTGGTCTCTCATAACATGCTCCCTTCTTGAAGCAGACATTTCAGTTTGTATTCTTTGTTCTGATGATCTACTTACCCATCTCACTTCCCAGTGATAACAATAACAGCAGCAACAATAATAGGCAACATGTATCGGTGCTTACTCCTGTCCAGGCGCAGGGCTGAGCCCCTGGCCTATGCCTCTCACTGAATTTCATCCACAGCACTATGAGGCTGCGACTGTTACACTCATCTGACCGAGAAGAAAGTGTGGCTTTGAAGCTTTGTCCAAGGGCAGCTTGGGCTGGTATCAGAATCCACACTAACTTAGCCACACCACTTCCTCATGATAGCCACAATGGGTTGCCTGCCCCACTTATTCTTGGGACCTCTCTCTAAGGGGACAATCATATCTTCGTGCATGTCCAGCAACAGTTGCTGTGGTAATATGTTCATCCATGTAGCAGTGTCATGAGAGGAGTTAACTGATAATGGCTTCTGGCATATTATGAATTCCCCAATCACCCACAGTATTGTCCTGGTCATAGGGCATGGCACTGGCTTCCCTTGTTCCTACCCCAGAGCTCTGAATGCCAACCAGCCTCAGTGCTCACCCCGAGATCCGCTTGCTGCCATGTACTACCTGCTAGAATGTAGGGGGTCATGATTGTCAAAACCTCTTCTCTGAACCCAGTTCTGGAAATCAGGAGCACCCACCATTCATTAGAGGTCCCGAGAAGTAGGTACTGGGTTACCTTGTTTATTCCTCCTATCACCTCCCTGAACCAGCATTATCTCTGATGGATAGTGGAACTGGAGGACAGAAAGTTAGTAAGGGGCTGAGCTAGGATTTAAGCCTAGAATGCCTGATGACAGGGCTGGTATTCTTTCTGTAACACCAGAGGTCCTGGTGAGGCAGGAGGCAGGTGTCTAAACAGCCAGGAAAGTCAACTCACACTGCATGTCCTGGCACCTGGTGAAAAGCAGCAAGGTCCGCCCTGGTGGCTCTCACCTGGACTCCCAGGCTGAGTTACGGCCCTTCCTCTCTTGGGGCAGCCTGCCCAAAGTGAGAAAACCCCTCTATCACAGTCTTCCCATCCCTCCAAAGGCAGCCTCTACAGAGGGAAAAGCAAGTTCTTTAAGTATGTTTTCAGGTGGCTGCCAAGAGTAACTCAGGTCACTTTTCCCTTGGAGAGCTAGTTAAACATTGGCTACCATGCCACTGGAATCACATCCATTCCTTCTGGGTAGTTTTGGAACACCCTGGTTTGAGAGGACCTTTCAGACAGTGAGAAGTTATTGTCAAGGAGTCCGGACTGGGGCTCTGCTGGGAAGATGTAGAACCTTCCAAAAGTTTGTAAGAGTTTTCCTAGATTTTGAAAATTCTTTAGCAGTTTCTTCTGCTACTGTTTCTTCCAGTTCTCATTCCTTTGTTTCTCTTTCTCTTGCCTTCCTGTGGCTTAAACTTTTTTGGGGATCCCATCCTAATTTACTCATAGGGTTTTTTACTGTATTTCTTTACATAGTTTTTGCAGTGGTTGCTCTTGGTATTATAACATATATCTGTTCCTTATCACAGTCTACTGTGTGTACATTTGAGTGAAGTGTGTACTTTGAGTGAAGTATGAAAACCTTATTTTCATTTAGGTTCCTTTGCCTTTCCCACTTTTCCATATAATTGTCTTGAATGTCAGATGGTGTTATAATTTTTGTTTCAGTTACCAAATAGGATTTATAAAACTCATGAGGATAAAGATAGTCTATTTTATGTACACATAGTTTTACTCTTTCCATTGCTGCTTCTTCCTTCCTTCCTTCCTTCTTCTTCCTTCTTGAGGACACTATAAGCCTTTTCGATTCTTTCCTTACCCACTAATTCCTAAGTACCCCCTTGCTGGGGCTGCTCTGCTCCAAGATTCCTTCTTTTACCATTTCCTCCCTAAGGAAGTTCTTTAGCTACTCTTTAAAAATATATCTGCTGGTTGGGTGTGGTGGCTCATGCCTGTAATCCCAGCACTTTGGGAGGTTGAGGCAGGCAGATCACCTGAGGTCAGGAGTTTGAGACCAGCCTGGCCAACATGGTGAAACCCCGTCTCTACTAAAAATATAAAAATTAGCTGGATGCAGTGGTGGGTTCCTGTAATCCCAGCTACTCAGGAGGCTGAAGCAAGAGAATCACTTGAGCCCGGGAGATGGAGGTTGCAGTGGGACAAGATTGCACCATTGCACTCCAGCCTGGGTGACAGAGTGAAGCTCCGTCTCAGAAAAAGAAAAAAAATATATATTATATATATAATACATAGATATATTATATATAGATATATAATACATAGACATAATATAGCCTATTTTATATATAGATATATATATTTATATTTTGCATATATAATATATATATATATAATATTTATGCCAATGACAAACTTTTAGTTTTCTTTCTTCTGAGAATGTCTTGATTTCCCTTTCCTTCCTGAAGGAATGTTTCCCCAGATAAGAAATTCAGTTGACCACGCTTTTCTTTCAGCACTTAAAAAATATTGTGCCACTTCCTTCTGGCCTCCATGGTTTGAGATGGAGAACTCTGCTGTCACCCTCATTGATCTTTCCCTGTAAGTAATGCATTGTTTCTATGTGCTTTCAATTTTTTTCTTTAGTTTTTAGAAGTTTAATTATTGTCTGTCTTAGCATAGATCTGAATGTATTTGGTTTTCTATGTTGTGTACCAGGTCTGGTATCTAGGGAGTCCAAAAGGAAGAGACTCTTCTCTGATAATTCAGTATTCTTCTTCCCTTTGCCCCTTACCACCTATACTATGCTTTACTATTACTGAAGATGGAAATTAAGATGAAGAGAAGGGGGAAATGGAAGAAGGAGGAATAAGGAAGAAAGCAATCTTAGCCACATTGGGCCCTCCAGGACTGTGCTTCTTCCCTTCTGGCCTCCAACACTGACAAATCCGCGTTTGTCTAACCAGCTCCCCAGTCCTTCAAGAGGAACTATAATATCACATCTGTCATCCCTACGGTCTGAATGGAGACCGATTCACAGCATTAGACCTTTCAGCATTCCCTGACTGGAGTCACACGATAATCTGTTTGTTCCTTCTCTAGGCCATGAGCCCTGCAGAGACAGAATTATGCCTGTTCATACCTGACTCCCTAAAGCTGGCACACAGTGCACAGCAGCCACTCATTAAATAGGTGTTGAATGAGTGACTAAATTCCTGTGAGCTCCCTCATGAGCTAGCAAGAAATTTTGTTTTCTAATCTTTGCTAAACTCAAATGTCTGTTAAATGTAAGATAATGCTCAGCTTCTTTAAATTGGGCTCGCCACTCAAATGATCCAATATTATTCTGGACTATTTTATGGGTAGAAGGCTTGATTTTAATCTGACTTTATCTTATTAAGTGTCTTATTACAGAAAGAGTAATGGGACCATTTCCCAAAAATTTATCTGCAAAAGAAATGCAGTTGACTTCTTGAGCATCAAGATGAAAAATGTATCCACTACACATGCCATTTCCTTCATGATTAGGCGGCCCATTTAAAGGAGCCATGTCAGGATGGTGAAAAAGTTAGTTTCTGTTTTTGTTTTTCCTCAGCCATTGTAATTAGCAATAAGATTTATGCTTTAATCTGGTAACCAGGCCCTAATGAAAATTATAAAGTTCCTGAGTTCTATGCCTAATGATCACAGGAAAAGCACACAGAACATTAAATGCTAGAGAGATGATTTGTTGATTTCTGGCCCAGAAAATAAGTAATCTTGGAGTTCATCATTTTGGATAATTAAATATAAAGCCATTAATGAAAAACTTTACATGAAAAAGACAGGTGTGTGAAATTTTGAATGTGATCAACTGAATGTAGACTTCTCAGACTGGCAGGGAGCACTGATTTCAGCCACCAGCTCCTGCAATGGTGAGGTTCATAAATGCCAGGCTGATTCCATATCTTGGCTCTTGTGAGTAACGCTGCGATGAACATGAGAATGCAGGTATCTCTTTGATACACTGATTTCAAATTCCTTGGATATAGATCCAGAAGCGGAATTGGTGATCACATGGTAGTTCTATTTTTAGTTTTTGAGAAACCTCCATGTAATTTTACATAATGGTGATACTAAATTACATTCCCACCAACAGTGTACAAGGGTTCTCTTTCCTCCACATCCTTGATAACACTTGTTATCTTTTGTCTTTTTGATAATGGCCATTTAGTAGATAAAGAAAATGTGGTATGTACACATAATGAATGCTATTCAGCCTTAAAAAAGAAGGAAATTCTATCATTCGCAACAACATGGATGATCCTGGAGGACATTATGCTAAGTGAAAGAAGTCAGCAAAGAAAGACAAGTACTACATGATCTTGCTCATACGTGGTATATAAAACAGTAGAACTCATAACAGCAGAGAGTAGAATGGTGGTTAGCAGAGGCTGGGATGGGGGCATGGGGAGATGTTGGTCAAAGGGTACATAGTTTCCATTAGACAGAGGGAATACATTTTTGAGATCTACTACACAACATGTTGACTATAGCTAATAATATACGTTGGATTTCAAAATTGCTAAGAGAATAAATTCCAAATGTTCTCACCACAAAAAATGGTATGTGAGGTAATGAATATATTAATTAGCTTCATTTAATTATTTTACATTGTATACATATGTCATAACATCACATTGTTAGGTTGTCGTTAAAAGTAATGGCAAAAACCACATAGGATAGGCTATATAGCAGATTAAACACAACTCGACAGATAATTAGTAAAATGAAGGACAGATGTAAACAAATTATCCAAAATGCAGTGCAGAGAGCCAAAGTGAAAAAGAAATATATAGCAATTCCAAACTTGTATCTACCTAATAACTTGGCCTCAAAATGCACAAAGCATAAACAGACAAAATTGCAAAAGGAAACAGACAAATCTATTGTTGTGGTAGATTTTGAAATGGCTTTTTTAGTAATTGATATAACAAGCAGGCAAAAATTGAGCAAGAATATCGAAGATTTGAGCAGCACAATATCAAGCTTGATCTAAAGATCATACATAAGACACTGTACTCAAAAATTCATGAATATATATTCTCCTCAAGCACCTGTAAAATACTTAGGAAAGTTGACTATAACATGGGCAGGTAAGTCTAAATAAATTTCAGAGAAGTGGTATCATACAGGCCACAGTCTCTGAGGACAACGCAATTAAGTTTGAAGTCAATAGCAAAAAGACAATTCGAAAAACCTCATATTTTGTTAATTTAAAAATGTGTTTTTAGATAACACATGGGTCAAAGAAAAAATCAAACTAGAAATTTAGAATACTGAGAATTGAATGATCATAAAAGACTACATCTAGTTACTATGATATATAGAGAAGAATTTAGTGAGAAAAGAAGAAAGGCTGAAAATAAATAAGCTAGGTATCCGTCATCAGAAATTAGACAAAGAAGAGTAGAAAAAGTCCAAAGAAAGTAGATGGAAGCAAAAAAAGAAGAAGTTAGAATAGGAAACAAATATTCAGTAGAGAGAATCTAGCAAGTCAGAAACTGGTTTTTTGAAAAGAGAAAAAGATAACTCCCATCTTAAAAAAGAAAAAAAGAAGGGACAAATACTAACAGGCATGATACTAGAAATGCAGACAGATGCATACACACTTAGAGAAGATTATAAATAAGTTTGCAAATTAATTGGAAAGTTAGATAAACAAATTCCTAGAATCTATTCCTTACTAGAAACTCACTCAAAATAAAATACAAAACATGAATAATTCTATACTCATTAAAGAAACAGTCTCAAGGAAGTCCTACTGTAAATTAAGGAACAACTAATCTAATTTTATATACACTTTTTTTTTTTAAAGAAAATAGGAAAAGAAGGCATAGTGCCTTATTCAGTTTATGAGGATAGTGTAACATTATTACCAAAAACTAAAACCTGACCAAGAAGAGCAACAGATTTGAAAATTATAGGTCAATCCAGCTGTGAACATAGGTACAAAAATACTAATAAATATAAGCAGAGTATAAAAACACAATACACAGCCAAGCTGGGTTTGTGCCAGGAATGCAAGTTAGTTTAATTTTTAGAAAACTAATTAATATAATTCACCAAGTTAAGGGAGAAGGAAAACTACCCACTCATGTTACAATCTCTTGGCAATGTAGGAATAAAAAGGAACTTCCTGATTCTGGAAAGGAGCTTTTAAAACTCCCTACAGCCAATCTCACATACACTAGTGAAATGGTAACAGTATTTCCCGTAATATCAGGACCTTTCCAAGGTTGTTAGTGATGACTGACATGTTATTCAGCTTTCACTGGAGATTTTAGCCAGGGCAATAAAACAAGAGAAAGAAAAGAAATGTATGAGGAAGGAAGAAATAAAATTGTTTTAATATAGTAAAATTTGTTTCTTAGTAAACCTTGAAAAATATATATAATTAGAATTAATTTTTTAAAAGGAATCACATATGCTTCACATATAGTCAAAGTTATTTTGTATTGCAATGGAAATATCTTCTCTCATGCAATGCTGTGAACAATGCTATACTTCCAGCTCCCTTGGCCCCAGCCTTCTGAACTTGGCTAACTGGTATGAGTTTATACCACAGTTTAGCCAGCACACATGCCTTCTCAGATCCTGTGTTGGTTTTTGCAAAGGCTCTCGGAATGAAATGTTCTAGAATCCCACAAAAAGAGTGCACCTAGCAAATGCATGGAACTTGGGCATCCATTGCTCTTTCTCATGTACAACCAGGAAAAGTCCTGATTGTTTTAGCACTCATATGTGCTCTGAAAGCTAAATGTACCTACTTTAAGGTTAAGGTCTGGGCTGTCTCTGACAGAGGTGTGAGCTGCCAATAGGACTCTTTGGCCCACTGGATTTAATGGCAACTGTCCCTGATGAAGCTGCATTTCCCTGATTCAGCATAACAAATGTGTAGGTCACAGGCCCACTGGACACTAAAAAGTTAGAAATACAGACCGAAGATGGCTTGTCTGTTAGTGAAAGGGGCCACCTAACTAGTAAGACACCATGTAGCCCAGTTGCCCAGGATAGCCTTGGTATGGCTGTTAGTCCATTGTAATGAAGGGTGCTCCCTTTTACTCTCAAGTGTCCAAGAAGGCTTAAATGGTAAACCATGTGATCTTCGAATAGTCTACTTCTAGGTACCACATTTGAAATCCCTTCATCGCTACTGACAACAAGGGAGCATATTTTTCTAGCTTCTGTTTCCTCTTTCTGGGGTTTTCACTGCTAAATTAAGAAATCTAACCTTTTCCCCTTCTAACATCCATCACATTACTTGGCCTCACCTCCAGGATTAAGGAGCGCCAAATGATGTGGAAATGAAGTGAAACTGGAGAATGAAGAGGGTCTGGAGGGAGTGGGTTTTGTGGTCTCTGAGCATATTCCACTTTCCAAAAGAACTCCAAATCATGTTTTGACAGGTGGAAGTCCCAGCACTCCCATGTCTCCTTCAGCAAACGGGCAGTCTGTGGTGTCTCTTAAAATAGGGCTCTTTTCTCCAGAGCACAAGCCAATTCTTGGCAGAACAACCTGCCTGCTGCAGCATAAGAAATGATTTTACAAGTGCTAATCTGGGAGGCTTGAGGGTGAGGAAGGGAGAGGAGACCACTAGAATCTCTCTTACCAGCAGTTGAGGAGGAGCCTGCAGGAGGCTTGTCCATATATAAACTTCGGAAGGAAGAGAGTCTTGAATTCAGCAGTGTTTGGGAGAGGTACACTCAAATTTCTAAACTGCATGTGGTACCAAAATCATGATTCCAAAGGGCTCATGGTTTTATCCTCTAATTGAAACGAGAAAGTCATACAATAATACATTGTAAGCTGTCATATGCAGTGAAAAAGGGTTAACTATGTTTCCTTTTTCTAACTTAAAAATTAACATTAAAGTTCTGAAATACAGAAAATTATAAAGAAAAAGTTAGGCCATAATCTCTGGTGGTGTAATTTTTTGTGTGGGAGGGTAAGGTAATACTCTCGCATGGTTTATGTCACAGAGCCTGCTAGCTGACCACCAAAATCCCTTTTACCCTTCTTTTCTAGAAACAGAATTTTAGCCATGTGGCTGCCAGTCCCCTTTTGAGCTAAGCATAAGAGTGTGATTATGCTCTTGACAACGGAATGGGAGCACAAATGATGTGTGCCTGTTTTGGGCCAGGACCTTTATACAGTAGGTAGTCCTCCTCTGTGCTCTCCTCCCCTTCTCAGAGGCTTAAACCATAGATGGCCTGGGCATCAACAATTAGATGATAAAGCCCTAAGGTACTTGGCTGCACAAGAATCCTCTGGAGTAAATATTAATGCCTGGGCCCTGGTCCAGTGATTCTGATTTAATTGATATGGTTTGTGGCTGGGCAATGTGATTTTTTTTCCAAAGCTCTGCCAAGGATTCTAATATGCAGTCAAATGTAAAAACTATTGCCCCTAGGGGAGGGCAGAGCTGTGGGGCCTTGAATGACTGTATGGAACATAAACATACATACTGGCCAACCTGGAACACTCTCCTTGGACTTCTCTGAGAAAGATAATTACCTTTTTGTTTTTTAAATCACTACATTTTGGGAGTTTCTTATTTTTATTTTTTCAGACAGGGTCTTGCTCTGGTGTCCAGAGTGACACTGGGAAGCAGTAGTGTAATCACAGCTCGTTGCAGCCTCAATCTCCCAGGCTCAAGTGATCCTTCCACCTCAGCCTCCCAAGTAGCTGGGACTACAGGCATGCACCACTATGCCCAGCTAATTTTATTTTATTTTTTAGAGATGAGGTTTCACCATGTTGGCCAGGCTGGTCTCGAACTCCTGGGCTCAAGTGACCCACTTGTCTTGGCTTCCCAGATTGCTAGGATTACAGGCATGAGCATGCTCAGCCTTTGGGGTTTCTTTGTTATCACAGATTAGCTTTCCCGACAATACAGTTAGGCAATTCAAGGAATACAGACAAAAGTGTCAAATGAAGACGATAAGTCTCTTCCCTTCCACATTTAAGTATTTCTATGCCTGTCTCCTCATTCCCTCATTTACTCCACTCCCTTTCTTCCACAGAAGAGACCATACTACACACTGGCCTATGTCCTGCATTTGTGCCACTTAATAATAATGTATAATAATTAATATTTACTGAAAGATTATTCTGTGGTGGCACTGTTCTAAGCATTTTATTAAGTTATTTAAATCTAACAATAGCCCTCTGAGATGGGCACTACTACACACATTTTACACAAGAGGATTGAGGCACAGAGAGGCTGAATAACTTGCCTCATATTACACAGCTAGTAAATGGCCGAGTTGGGATTTGCACCCAGGAGGTTTGGCTCCAAAGCCATGCTCTTGCCCTTCTCCCATCAGGACACATGGATCTACTTCAGTACTTCATGGAATGGATGTTTTAATTTTTAAAACTAGTCCTTGATTAATGAACATTTATATAGTTTCCAGTTTTTCTTAGGCATTAGAAACAATGCTTTAATAAGTACCACTGTACTTATTTGTATCTTTGCCACCCTTTTGTAAGTTGATCAAGTTTAGTGAATATTTAGAATTGGAAAGTATGTGTAAATTGTCCTCTAAAAGTTGGCACCACTTACATTTCCAGTAATTGTGTGATAGATTGCCTGTTTTCCCATATACATGTATCAATACTCGATGTCATTAAACTTAAATGTTTTGTTAATTTTATAGATGAAAAATGATTTTTCATTTCTGTTGTATTGTTTTAGTTATAAAGTAAATATCTTTTCTTGCATTTCACAACTATTTCCTTGACTATAAGCTACTTATTTCACATGTCTTTTTTCTATTTTAGTATCTTTGTTTTGTATTAACTTTTAAAATTTGGGGAAACTAGCTCTTTGAATTTGTATCATATGCAATGGAAAAGAGTCTTAATTTGCAGTTTTCCTGATAACATATGATGTGAAATATCTTTTCATATGTTTATTTGACATCTACATATCTTCTTTGGTAAGGTGTTTATTAAGGTCTTTGCTCTTTCAAATTAGGTTGTTTTCTTATGGTTGAGTTTTAAGAGTTCTTTGTATATTTTGGATAGCTCTTTTATCAGATGTATGTTTTGTAAATATTTTCTCCCAGTTTGTAGTCTTGTCTTCTCATTCTCTTGAGCCTTTCTGCTTAAATTAATTAGTTTCTGCTTTCATCTTTCATGATTTCATTTTTTCTGCTTTCCTTGGGTTTATTTTACTGTTACTCTTTGAAGTTACTAAGTTAGAAGCTCAGTTCATTTTTCGTTCTTCTTTTATATTAGTGACATAAATTTAATACTATAAAATTTCCTCAGAGGACAGATTTAGGTGTGCTCTGTATTTTAATTTTAATATGTACCATTTAAATTTTCTCTATTTCTTAAAAATTCTGCAAATTCCATTGTGAGTTTTTATTTGACATAAGAACGCATAGGCAAGAGTTTCTGTCACGCCTGTAATCCCAGCAACTTTGGGAGGCCGAGGTGGAGATAGAAACCAGCCTGGCTAACATGGTGAAATCCTGTCTCTACTAAAAATACAAAAAATTAGCCAGGTGTGGTAGTGGGCGCCTGTAGTCCCAGTTACTTGGGAGGCTGAGGCAGGAGAATGGCATGAACCTGGGAGGGGGAGCTTGCAGTGAGTCGAGATTGCACCACTGCACTCCAGCCTGGGTGACAGAGTAAGACTCCATCTAAAAAAAAAAAAAAAAAAGTTTCTAAATATTCAAGTGGAAATATTTCAATCTTAAAATATGCTACAGACTAAACTACTAGTTGCTAAAGGAGTACAAGAATGGAAAGAGTACTGGGTTCTAATTCCAGATTTCTATCAACTACAGTGATTGTCATGCTCTTCTTTGGACCTCTGATCTATACAGTTAAAGAGTAGAATTGAAAGGTCCTTAGTGTTAGAGTAGGCAGATAGCTAGACATAAACAGGAGGGGGAGCCCCTGGTGGGGAAGGCTCTGGAAAGTCTCACGCCCCAGAGACCAACTGAAACATGCTGCCAGATATGAGCAAAGAGGTGGGAAACTACCTATGTAGAAAGGAATGCCCTGAAATGTCCCTTAAGACGCCCAGTAATCACTTACTCTGTAATTAACATGTCAGAATGTAGCTACATGCTGATAAGAAGGGCAAGAGGGAAATTTCTAAGAGATTTACTGCAGAGGCAGTAAATACAGATTTGACTGCTAGAGAACCTTCCAGGGATGGTGGTAATGAGCAACACCGTCATTAGGTAGGATTCGTACTGATCACTGAGCCCCGCGGCATGCGCGTCAACTGAGAGTAAGGCAGAATCCCACAAACCTGGGCAGGAACTAGGTGGGGACAAAGGTGGAGACTTAAGACAGAACTGGGAAACGAGATAAGACAAAGGCAGAGACTTGAGACAGAGGCAGGAAGAGTCCGGCATAATAAATGGGGCCGCTCCCAGGCAGGCCAGCCCGCTCTTCTCTTGCGGTGTACTCTTATTTCCTTAATAAACCTTTTGCTTAGTTTACTAATTGGTAACTTGGTGGAATCCTTTCCTCCAAGAAGACAGGAACACAGAACCCTCATACTTCTGGTAACATTAGGTTCGATCTCAGTTTTTAAAATGTACCAACTCATGTATTTGTGAGAGTCAGGATAATTTTAGCTTCTTCTTCAATTTGTAACCAGTCAGAATTTTCTCAGTAAAAAGTTCTAATTTCTCTTGTACCTTCTATCAAAATACCAAATGAGAAAGCAGGTCCCAGCCCTGGAACTCAAAGTATGAATATTTTTAATATACCTTTTTTTCAAAATGATGCAACAGGTAGATTAAAAGGTCATAAAGAATACAGGAGAATTTAATATCATTAATAAACCTTGCCTATGGATGGATATCTGTATCTCCCTCTCTCTATATATGTCACTATATCCAACAACTGCACAATATACATTTTTTTAAAAAAAAGAACACACCATGTTTATAAGAACTAGCCATATACTGGACCACAAAGCAAGTCTCAAAACATTTCACAGGACTGAAATAATACAGAAGAGTTCTCTGATATCTATCCGATTAAGTAAGAAATCAATAATATAAATATAACCAAGATATCTCTACATACTTAGAAATTTTAAAAACACACTTCTAAATAACCCACAAGTTAAAGAAGAAATCACAAAAGAAATTTGAATATGTTTTGAATTGAGTGACAATAAAAATATTACACATAAAATATATAGATGTAGTAAAACAGTATTTAGCAAAAACTTATTTTTTATAATGCCAGCTGGGTGCGGTGGCTCATGCCTGTAATCACAGCACTTTAGGAGGCCAAGGTGGATGGATTGCCTGAGGTCAGGAGTTCGAGATCGGCCTGGGCAACATGGTAAAACCCTGTCTCTACTAAAATACAAAAAATTAGCTGGGCATGGTCGTGTGCACCTGTATTCCCAGCTACTCAGGAGGCTGAAACATGAGAATTGCTTGAACCTGGGAGGTAGAGGTTGCAATAATCCAAGATCATGCCACTGCACTCCAGCCTGGGTGAGAGAGCAATACTCTGTCTCCAATAAATAAATAAATAAATAAATAAATAAATAAATAAATAAATAAAATAAAATAAAATAAAATAAAATAAAATGCATGTAATAGAGTAATAAAGTTTAAAACTTAGTGCACTAAGCACCTATCTTGATGCTTGGCCCAGGCAAGCCCTACAGCCTACTTTCTGCTTGTGGCCCCTGAGCCACTGAATAAGCTATAGAAAATCACACAACCAAACTGGGTGGCCTCCCATTAAACAAGCACCACAGACTTTGAATGGACATTGCATTCTGAGCAGAGATTCCTTTGTGTTTGTCCAGCAGAGAGTCTGGCCCTAGTTTCTACTCCCAGGTTCAGATATAGGTGTCCCAACCAGAGAACCGGCCAGCTCCCTCGTGACCCTGAAGGTGCTGTGCCCTGTGAAAGGCAAGTAATGATGTCACCATGCCACACCCCAAAGCAAATAACCAATACATGACCAATAAAATCCCTGTGTCCTGAGACAACTCTTTTATATGTCCTGTCTTCTCAAACTTCCAAACTACCCTCTGTGAGAAAATGAGGGACCAAGTGGGAGTGCCTCTCCACCCCAACCTCCCCAGCATCTGCATCCTGTCCCCAAACCTCTGAAAATACTGGGAACATTCCCTTCCATCAGAAGCCAGGCCCTCACTCCTGCTCTGAGTGAGTCCCAGCTCCTCAGATTCCTAAGAGCCTCACACGTGGAGTTTACCCTTGTGCCCCAATCATCAATTTCTCCCTTTCTGCTGAACCATCACACACGTTCTGAAATCACACATGGTAAATAAACTGTCAGCCTCTCCTTGACCCCACAACTTTCCCAGCTTTTACCCCGTTCTCTATGGTCAAACTCCTGAGAAGAGCCGTCAGGATGGACTGCATTCCCACATCTCCCATTTTCAGCTCGCCTGTCTTCATTCCTGACCTGCCATCCCTCCCATCCACCAACCAGTGTACCCCACATAATTGTCTGAGTCCCCTGATCCAGCCATCTCTCTGATGGCTCATAATCTGACCCCAACCCCAACAAGATTCTTAGTTTGCCTGACGGGTCTGAGGGACTTCTGCATTCAGGAGATTACGATAGGGAGCAACTCACTCTCAGGCCTTTTTTAGAGCTCTTGTGGAGTTATACTTTTTAAGGAGCAGTCCTGTGAAATACTATGAGGCCATTATCAAGGATACAGTCCCCCACATTAATGTTTCCCTGCAAAGAATGAAAAGGAGAAAAATCTTTCAGAATTAAAGTGCCCTGAAATACTTGGTTTGCTTGGAAGTCGTTATTTTCTCTATAAGAATTATGTAATTGATCAAGTTTTATGTTCTGCTTTGGGCATTAAGTGACCCAGACATAAATGTGTGGTCCAATGTCTGGAATCATGTCATTCACAGCAGGGTGCATTTTTGAATTACAGTTTTCTATTACTATTTTAAAATTTATGTCTATGTATCTTTTCATGTTAGTAAAGGTCTTTGGGTAAGATACTGCAGACCACTTTAAGCATAAGCTAGGGTAAAATTTAAATGTTTAAAATGTATTTGGTAAGACAGGGGTCCCCAACCCCCAGGCCACAGACTGGCTCCCCAAAAGCTCAGTGGCAGCATTAGGTTCTCCCAGAAGCACGAACCTGATTGTGAACTGCACATGGGAGGGATCTAGGTTGTGCTCTCCTTATGAGGCCCTAAGCCTGATGATCTTAGGTGGAACAGTTTCATTCTGAAAGCATCCCTGCCCCTACACTGTAAGTGGAAAAACTGTCTTCCACAAAACCCGCCCCTGGTGCCAAAAAGGTTGAGGACCGCAGTTGTAAGACAGAAAAGGCAAACTACTGTATGATTCCACTTATATGAGGTACCTAAAGTAGTCAAATTCAGAGACAGAAAGTAAAGTGGTAGTTGCCAGGAACTGGGGGAGGAAAGGAATAGGGAGTTACTATTTAATGGGCATAGAGCTTCAGTTTGGAATGATGAAAAATTTCTGGAGATGGATGGTGATGGTTGCACAACAACGTGAGTGTACTTAATGCCACTGAGCTGTACAATTAATAATGGTTAAGTTTTATATTATGTATATTATATCACAATTTAAAAAGCAAAAAACCAAAAATGTATCTTGTGAAATTTGGCCTTGAGGCAGGTTGGATTCGAATCTGTTATGAATTTTTGTTTTAGATGAAATAAGCACACGAAAAGTACCTGAAGAGTCATAGTAAATATGACAGTAAAGATAAAAAGTGGGTGGTGGTGCGTAGCTTCTGTACAACCACTGCCAGGATATGGAGCGGGGAAGAGATGTGCAGGTGCAATTAAAAAAGAGGACAGAGGGGCTTCCTTAGGATAGACAGTTTTAGTTCATAAGCTGAGTGAAGGAGTGGTAAGTATTTGTAATCTCATTCTTAATTCTCTTGGTATAACTTTATTATTACATAGCAAACTTTTAAAAATTGCACATCAAAGAAGACATTCATGTAGTCAAGTTAAAAAATGTTAGCTATATCATGTTAACTGAGCTTGATGATTAAAACTTTTGAGCAGAAAAAATGAAATGCCTATTGAGAGACAGTACAAATAGTTTTCATTTGATGTTTGTCTTGAAGCTGTAGTCTTCTACACACATTTTTTAGTTTCTAGGGACTTCAAAACTTAAAGTAATACACACTTAAGTTTATTAAATGATGATTTGAGTCTTAATATCCTCATTCACTGTATGATCCTATGAAGTCTTTCAGAAGGTACCTAAGTCTTCTCATTCACCAATTCCCAAGTGGTGGTGTCTTTAACTGCCTTAGGTCGATGCTGGGAAAAAGAATTATGGGAATTAATTATAGAAATTAAATTGCTTGCTGTGCTAAAAAAGACATACTACACATTGAGAAAATGGCTTCATAATCATAAGCAATGATATTGTGCTAAATATTTTATAAAGTAAAGGAAATACCCATGCAGCAACTTCAAAATGAAAACATCATAGTAATAGCTGTGAGTCATTGCAGCTAAGGCCTTGCTAAGTGACTTATATGCTGTATCCCTCTTTTCCTCTACAACAATGTTTTGAGGAAAGTATTGTTATTTCCAAACTCAGAAGGGTTGAATAACTTGTCCAGGATCACCCAGCAAATAAGTGTCTAATCCAGCATTCAAACCCATTAATCTGTCTGATGCATGAACTTAATGAATGGATATAGGATGGAAAAGAACCCCAAAAGAAAGCAAAGCCCCATCCCTTCCTCTGGAAGATGTTGCTAGCAGAGGAAAATTTTGGCCTTCCCAAAACACAAGTTTCTAGTGCAGAAGATCATTACCTTTGATAACATATTTTAGACTCCATCACTCCATATGCACACCACTGTGCCAGAGAAAGTATGAGTTCTGGGATAGGGATGGTCTGTGAGGAGCCACTGGGCCTCTGAGCAGGACTTGCTGGGAGTTACCAAAGCATATGGTGCCTGTTCTTATAGCTCAGCGTCATTCTCCTATCTTATGACATACGGAGGTTGTCTAGATTAACACATTAGCTTCTAATTGCTGTTTTAATCCATTCAAGGGCTCTGATGTGTTAGAAAAGAGATATTTTTCAATTCTCCTTCTTTTAACTTCAGCCCCTTTGAAACACCAGCTGCCTTAGTCCCAAAATGCAATCCCAGTAACAAGCCTGCTTTGATGAGTCAGGCTGAGGGAAAATGTGAAGAACGCCCTGGCTCCTGGCAGCCTCTGAGATAGGACTGTTTAGGCTTCTCCAAAATCTTAATTGAGGCTCTTTTTGTGAATCTGGAGCTTACCAGAATCCAGTGGATAGGGAACCAAGCATGAGGGTGGAGAGAGGAAAGAAGAGAAGGTGTGGAAGGTGGTGGGGGTGTTGAGGTTCATTCCAGAGTAGTCCATAGTTGTTAAGCGGCTGTTCTTTAGGGCTCCTAGAGAAGCCCGCAACACTGTTATCATATCAATAACAGCAGTAATTAATAATAGTAACTGATATTCACTAAACAGATAAATGTCAGGTACTGAAGCAAATTTCCTCGTTTTAATCCTCACAACAACTCCAAGGGATGGGCATTGCTACCCCTACCCTTTGCATAGTGAATAGTGGATTTCCATTCAAGTATTTAATTCCGGAGTCTGTAATTCCAACACACACCACAGACTGACAACTTTGGGAAGGTACCCAACCTGCTTCATTTTATAATGTGCTACGGTTTTTCAGTTAATCCAATTCCATCTATTAAACTAAAGCCGTTTAGTGAAATCTAATCTATTAATTAACCTAAGTTATTTAGCTTCTTCGTGCTTAAGTTTCTCTATAAATACAACGGAGAAAATAATAGTACCTATCTCCTGGTATAATTATGAATATTTAAAGAGTTAATATTTATAATGCTCTTAGAGCAGTACCTAGCACGTAGTGGTTGTTAAATAAAATTCTCTCTAATTAAAGCTTGCCCCTACAGCAGCTGGGAAACAGATATATTTATCCAGAAAAGAAAACCATAAGCCCAGAGAGGCTGTGGATGGGAAAGACTCTGAGGAGAGATTAAAAGAGTATACTTGCTGTGCTTAGGGTCGTCAAGAAGTGGGATGCAGGCTTCCAGCTTGAGGTCAAAAGTCTAAAGTCAGCAAGTACTTAGCTGAAAACCAACCCCATAAGTTCTCCCATATTCTCAATCAGGAAAACTGATGGGGAAGTTGGAAGCTGTAGAATAAACACTGCTAGGAGGCAACTGAATCATAAGATATGCGTGGTGGTGGCAAGGGAAGTACCCCCTGGCCCTAACTAGCTTCATGTTTAATTACATCCCAAGGAACAGAAAGAATGCCCAGGCATGGTTCCCAAAGCAAGCTGGTGATCTTCAAAGAACCACACAAGCTTGCTAAAGAGCCAGGGATGCCTCTCACACCTCCTGGCTAAGCTTTTATCACTTCTTTAGTGGGGAGGAGTTAGATGTTAACATCAAAACCCCTCCGTATCCTATTTAATATTTTTTGAATTGCAATAATGTTTATGTGAATGCTAATAATCACATATGGTTTAGTTCATGGCATGGATTTAGTCGTTCTCAATTAATTCTCTTATTTCTGTATTACCAGCTAAAGAAAACCTCCAGCTCATGTTAAAATTGGAATCTATTGTGGGGCTCTCAGCTTACACTTGCTGTCTAGATCCTGGTCCAAGACTGGCCAGAGTAGAGGAGCTATGTTTCTTAGTAAAAGGCATTGTAACAAGGTTTGTTTGGCCTGGATGTAACTCTTCAACCAAAACATTTGAAAACAGTAAAGTGCTATGGACAGATGAAACATGATTATAATGGGGATTATCTGTTATAAGGCGTCCTCATGTCCTTGGTATGGTCTGGCTGAGTAATGAGAAGCAAACCAGAGAGATGGGCATATTCTTCCTCCAGAAGTCATCAAACATCTGAGTCACAGGTGTTTTTTATGTTTTTGGCTTTTTTCCCCCTTTAACTGGTGACACACTGTTCAACTGTTGCCTCAATTTTAAAGAGCATTTTCTATTGATTTTCTCTCTTAATTTAAAGGTATCATCAATTAAGGGCTAAATGAGGAACATTACCTATGATGGCAGTTTGTTTTCTATTTGATAGTCTTTATACTGGCACTTGAACAAAAGATAAACTTTCCCATTTTATTTTTTCCTGAAAACTTTAAAGCATATTTGTAGCATATCTAATACTGCAGCTTATTATATTTACAGGAGTAGTTTTCATCGTAATGCCACTAAGATATATCAAGCACTGGTGTGATTAGTGGGGATGTACTTCATCGATTATACACTAAAAAGGTGGTGATGAGGAAATGCCTAAAGGCCTCAAGACTGGGTACAAAACTTAAATATCAGAGTTTAAAGCAGTTAAAAATTTGCCATTTTTTTTCCCTGCCATGTAAATGAGCAAAGTCAGTGATGACATCTGCTAGGCTGGTGACTGTTAAAAGAAAATGGAGCTTAAGAACCCATGATTTCTTAAGTACCCTAATTGCTCCAAGGCCAAAAATGTGGCCCTCTCAGTCGTGTCCTTTGGTCCATGAATCTGTAGTCAGTTAATAAGAACTATGCTATTAGCCAGTGTGATGTTTTGTCAGTTGCTAAAATCCCCAGTAATTTGAAAATATGCCTTGTGGCAGATGCTGACGGTTGCCAAGGCGTCCACTCCCCCTTCATCCTAGCTAACATCTAGCTAAAGTGTCAGAGAGAGAGACATTTATTTTAAGGAACTGGCTTATGAGATCGTGGAGGCCGGCAAGTCCACACTTTGTAGGGTGGATGGCAGGCTGGAGACCCAGGGAAGAGTGGATGTTGCAGCTTGAGTTTGAAGGCAGACTGCTGGAAGAAATCCCTCTTCTTTGGGAAAGTCTTTTTTCTCTCAAGGCCTTTAGTGGATTGAATGAGGCTCACCCACATTATGAAGGGCAATTTGCTTTATTCAAAGTCTATTGATTTAAATTAATTTATCTAAAAAATATTTTCACAGCAATATCCAGACTAGTGTTTGACTCAATACCTAGGTGATGTGACCGAGCCAAGTTGACACATAAAATTAACCATCATAGTCCCTTATGCAAACAAACTCATGTTAATAAAAACCTATGGTGATCAGGCTATAAATGTATCCTAAATGCTCAGATATTGTGGACATTACAGATTTAACAAAAAGCCTGTCAAACTTTGTATACCAAGGTAAAGCTTCATTTTTCTTCCTCTTTTAAATCCTATTAAAAGATGAATTGGGAGACCAGTGGGTTTCCAAAATAACTTAAAGATTTAATTCATGCCCCTAATGTGCAATGTCATGGTATATACTTTCACTAAGAACACAGACTTCCAAGGATTCAGTCATTCAGTGGATACCACCAACTCATACTCTGTGGTCCAGATAGGATAAATGTTCAAGCTGAAAGGCCTCAGGTAAGATGGACTGTAAGACAGCCAGAGTGACAAAGCAGTTAGGGGGAGTGCCAATGCTATACCCATGGGCTGTGGGGCCACTATGCTGTGTCGGGGCTGTGTTCCCTGATGGTTACTCCCCTGTTCAGGTCTGTTCTCACTACTACAGCTGCACAGGAAATCCAAGTGTGCAGTTAAGTGCCTTGTAGACACAGGTGCCTTCAAGAGGAAGCAGAAATCACCACCATTCTTTTGAGTTGAGGCAGCCCAGGCTGGCCATTGCTCTAAAGACTTAAACTAGGGTGCAGGGCCTGGTTGAGCAAGGAGGCCTGCTGAGCAGTTGAAGGCAGGGGACCCAGAGGCTCAGGCTGTTTTCCTGAGGATATTGTAAGGAGACTCCTGAACTTGGGACTAACAAGGTGACCTTGGGATAATCACATAATCATTCCAGGTTTCAGATTTCCCTGGCCCTACATGTGGTTTATCACTTGCCCTTTGCAGAGTTCTTATAAGGATTAAATGAAACAACTCAGCTGAAAAGTCAAATTCAATCCCATATCCATAGCAAGTCCTCTTGATACATTTATTTGTTCTTTAATCTGTTGATATTAAAGAACTAGTGAATGGAAAATATGTTTAGCTTTCACTGGTGGCAATTTAAATTTTAAAGAATTCCTATTCACCTCACGGTCACTTAGGGTCACTTTGACAATGATTCAGATTGAGCACTGTGGTTACAGTTGCTACAGAGATCTGATATAGACAGGGTGGTATCTTAACCTAAATTGTCCATTAATTGGGACTTCAAAATACATGTCCCCTTCAGTGGCTCCTTTATCTCTGGGAAGCTAGGTGGTATCAGCCCTGTGACTTAAAGTGGGGCAGGGAGGCAGGGAAGGGCAACACTGGGCCGATAAAGGAGAGGATTTTGGAATGGGGAAGAGAGAAGGGAGCAAGTCCTACATTTCTTTATGTTTCTTTTATTTATTCCTGGTTATAAAAGCATGCATGCAAAATGTGGAAAACTTGGAAACTAAATTGCAAATAGAGGTAAGAAAAAAATAATCCACAAGCTTAGCTCCTAAAGAATGATTACTCTTAACGTCATTGATTGTATATTTCCTTTTCTAAGTTTTTTCTATGTTTTCCTTATTACATAGTGATTATACGTACCTTTTGCATTGCAGTTTTCAATCTAACATTTTAATATAAGAGTTTACCCATGCTAACAAAATGTGCACATTATTTTAAAGGCTTTATCATATTGTGTCAAATTGAATGTGTCCTAACTTACTTCCACCATTTTATTGTTGAGCATTTAGATTATGAATATTCTTTATATTACAAATTCAGTATAACTCATTTTTGTACAACATTTAAAATACTCTCTTACATCATCAGTTATAGGTTTTCAAACATGGAATTACTGGGAAAAAGAGTGCTTGGATATGCTAAAGGCTTTTAATACATGATAGTAAAAGGTTGTGCCCATTTATACTTTCCCAGTCATGGAAAAGAGTGCCACTAATTTAATTTAAAAACTACTTGAAGCACAAACCTCTATTCCCTTGATTTCTAATGAGGTTCAATATTTCCCCATATATTTGTTAACTTGTGCATATTCTTAGCCCACAGTGATAATTGTTTAATATATTTTTCAAAGGATATTACAAATACATTGGAGTATCTCTAAAGCATACTGTGGAATAAAACCCTGTCACCAGCAGCAACATGGATGAAACTGGAGGTCATTACATTAAGTGAAATAAGTCAGGCACAGAAAGACAAATATTATATGTTCTCATTCACATGTGGGCACTAAAAAAAGTGGACCTCATGGAGGTAGAGAGTAGGATGGTGGTCACGACACATTGTATACAGGTATCAAAATGTCACACATACCGTCAAAATACATACAACTAAGATATATCAATAAAAATAAATAAATAAACAAATAAAATATACTGTGGAGTTTATTCCAAAAGGACAAGATGTAATTTATGAAGTATGTGGGCTGTGTGAATACCAAGTAATAAGTGACTAGTTAGAAGTAAATAATACTCAATTCCAAGGAAAAAGAAATGAAGCCTTAAGTTTTCTTAGAAAAACCAAAGCAAATGCCACAAGCTTAATGAGCTGTGTTTTGATTTCAGTTCCAAGAATAATTTTTCTCCCATTCCCTGAAAACAATTTTCCAAATTGTTCGGTGCTAAAGGTAGTATAGGCATATTGTGGGTTCAATCTCAGACCACCACAATAAAGTGAATATCACAAAAAAGTGAGTCACGCAAATTTCTTGTTTCCCAGTGCATATAAAAGTTAGATAGACTATACTGTAGTCTATTAAATGTTGTGCACATAAAATTTATGTTTACAACATTCTGTAGTCTTTTAACTGTGCAACAGCATTGTGCCCAAAAAATGTACATAACTAACTAAAAATACATTATTGTTAAAGAAACACTAAAAATAATCTGAGCCTTCAGTAAGTTGTAATCTTTTGTTGGTTGAGGGTCTTGATGTCTGTCAATGGTTGCTAACTGATCAGGGTGGTGGATGCTGAGGGTTGGGGTGGCTTTGGCAGTTTCTTTTTTCTTTTCTTTTTTTTTTTTTTTGAGACGGAGTCTCGCTCTGTCGCCCAGGCTGGAGTGCAGTGGCCGGATCTCAGCTCACTGCAAGCTCCGCCTCCCAGGTCTACGCCATTCTCCTGCCTCAGCCTCCCGAGTAGCTGGGACTACAGGCGCCCGCCACGTTGCCCGGCTAGTTTTTTGTATTTTTTTTAGTAGAGACGGGGTTTCTCCGTGTTAGCCAGGATGGTCTCGATCTCCTGACCTCGTGATCCACCCTTTCTTAAAATAAGACAATTATGAAGTCTGCCATGTTGATTGATCTTCCTTTCATGAAAGATTTCTCTGTAGCATGTGATGCTGTTTGATAGCATTTTACTTACAGTAAAACTTTTCCAAAGTTAAAGTCAATCCTCTCAAACCTGGGCTACTGCTTTATAAACTAAGTTTATGAACTATTCTAAATCATTTTTTGTCATTTCAACAATGTTCACAGTTTCTTGACCAGGAGTAGATTCCATTTCAAAAAACCATTTTCTTTGCTCATTCGTAAGAGGCAACTCTTCACCTGTTCAAGTTTTCTCATGAGATTGCAGCAATTCAGTACATTGTCAGGATCCACTTCTAATTCTAGTTCCCTTGCTATTTCTAACACATCTGCAGTTACTTCCTCCACTGAAGTCCTGAATCCCTCAAAGTCATCAATGTGGGCTGGAATCAACTTTTTCCAAACACCTGCTAATATTTTTACCTCTTCTTACAAATCACAAATGCTCTTAATGACATCTAGAATGGTGAATCCTTTCCAAAAGGTTGTTTTCAATTTACTTTGCCAAGATCTGTGACTGTTATAGCCTTATGAAATGTATTTCTGAAATAATAAAACTTAAAAGTCAAAATTACTGCTTGATCCTGGGCTGCAGCGTGGATGTTATGTTAGCAGACATGAAAACAACATTCATCTCCTTGTATATTTTCATCAGAACTCCTGGGTGATCAGATGCATTGCCAATGAGCAATAATATTTTGAAAGGAATCTTTTTTTTTTTCTGAGTAGTAGATCTTAAAAGTGGGCTTAAAATATTCAGTAAACCATGCTGTAAACATACACACTATCATTCGGGCTTTGTTGTTTTGTTTATAGAACACAGGCAGAATAAATTTAGCATACTTTTTAAGGGACCTAGGATATTTGGAGTGCTAAAATGAGCATTGGCTTCAACTGGAAGTCACCAGCTGCATCAGCCCCTAACAAGACAGCCTGTTCTTTGAAGCCAGGTATTGACTTCTTTTTAGTTATGAAAGTTGTAGATGGCATTTTCTTCCAATAAAAGGCTGCTTTGTCAACATTGATGAAATCTATTGTTTAGTATAGCCACCTTAATGATCTTAGCTAGATCTTCTGGATAACCTGCAGCTCTGGTTGCTTCACCTTGCACTTTTATGTTATAGAGATGGATTCTTTCCTTAAACCTCATAAACCAACCTCTACTAGCTTCAAACTTTTCCACTGCAGCTTGCTCACCTCTCTCAGTGTTCATGGAATAGAAGAGTTAGGGCCATGCTCTGAATATGGCTTTGACTTAAGGGAATGTTGTGGCAGGTTTGACCTTCTATTCAGACCACACAAACTTTCTCCCCATCAGCAATAAGGCTGTTTCATTTTATCATTCACGTGTTCACTGGAGTAGCACTTTTAACTTCCTTCAAGAGCTTTTCCTTTGCATTCACAACCTGGCTAACTGGCTCAAGAAACCTAGCTTTTGGCCTATCTTGGTTCTCAACATGCCTTCCTCACTAATCATTTCTAACTTTGATTTAAGGTGAGAGATGTGCAACTTTTCCTTTTTTTTTTCCTGAACACTTAGAGGCCATTATAGGGCCATTAATTGACTGAATTTAGTATTGTTGTGTCTCAGGGAATAAGGAGGCCTGGGGAGGAGGAGAGAGATGTGAGCACCACCAGTCAGTGGAGCAGTCAGAATACACACAATACTGATAGATTAAGTTTGTCCTATCTTATATGGGTGTGGTTTGTGGTGCCCCCAATTATAATAGCAACATCAAAGATCACTGATTACAGATGACCATAATGATAATAATGAGAAAGTTTGATATATAACAGAAAAGTCTGAAGTATTGTGAGAATTACCAAAATGTGACACAGAGACATGAAGTGAGCCTATGCTATTGGAAAAAGAACCCTCGACAGACTTGCTCAGTGCAGGGTTGCCACAAACCTTCAATTTGTAAAAAATGTAATATCTGTGAAGCATAGTGAAGTAAAGTACAATAAAATGAGATATGTCTCTGGCAGTACAAAATGACAAAAATTAGAGTGAATAATTTTTATAATGAAGCAAAGAGCTAGAAAGCCAATTTGTTTCCAGGGAAAGTAGGAATGTTGTTCCCAAACCAATTAGACCCAAAATGATTATGACTGATACGTATGGTCTGGGCTCACTCTGAAAAGTTTTGTTTCCTGAAGAAGACCTTAAAATACAAGTACTATATGTCTTTATTCATAATGTTTGAATGAATGCATAAAACAAATTGACAAGAAGATAAACCTATATATAATGAAAAAATGACAAAGGGGATGATTCAGTAGTATCGCATTTTCTGTATAACTTCCAAAATAAGTAATTCATCATTCATTCTATAATACATTTAATTTTTTAATCTCCCAAAGCTAAAAATTTTAGACTAACACAGATAACAGAAATGCATTTTAATGCAAAATATATGAAGCAAAATGACTAACAAAGAACCAAATGATTATAATTACAACTTTAAAATTCTCAAAATGCTTTTATTGAACTAAATAATCAAACGGAACAGTAGGAAATATAGACTGTTTTTCATTGAGACGAGAATAAGTTAAAGTTATAGGCTACCACCTTTTTCTTAGACACTTGACACTGTCTGGGTCCTCTCCTGATGGATGCCGTGTTTCTAATACGACTCTCTCATTTAGAGCTGCACAAGAGACAGCCCCAGGTATTTGATACAGTTATTACTTCTGAAGCTATTCATATTGTAGCATGAATGTCTACCTTTAATTCCTGCTCCTAATTTTTTGTGGACAATAATTTTTATTATTATAATTATTCACAGCCCATAGTATCTCAAAAAACATATGCATATGGCAGCCACTGGATAAATAGCTAGAAATTAAACCAATGTAACAAAAATGGTTTTATTTAAGTAAGGAAAGAAATGTACCTCACAGGTAGCAGAGAGTGAATATGGGTCTGAAAGTGGCCTCACAAAAGTGGTCATCTGTGTAACCTCACAGATCTGCTATCAACTATTGAGATTTCATACACAAACACAAAATGTGCTCTTCTTAGAATCTGACACACAATGTTTTAAAAACCCACTTGCTTGACGATGAAAATTCTAGAAGAATGTGCCAAAGACTAGCGTCTAAAGTAAATCAGTTCTAACCAAGAAGGGAGTTTCAGATTGAATGAAGGGCAGAGGAGCTACTGGACAAAGTAGACAAGCAGCACTGAGTGTCCACACTGCCACAATATCCAAGTCACATAATCCTTAAATGTGTTACATGGTGAATTTGGCTGTAGAACTTGTGTAATGTTGAAGGGTTACACAGTTTGTTGCTATATAAATAAAATTAACTCCTCTAAGGCATCCTTCAAAAAACAAGAATGTGATCCAGGTACAACATAAAAGACTGTCTGCTCATAGGCCACACAACTGTGGTACTTTGAAAGACATACTTCTCTGTCAAACTGTGTCTAAGACATTTCAGGAAGCAAAAACATGCCACATATTTCATGGATTTCTTTCCTAGACAGTTTCCTGTGATTGAATTGAGCAATACAGAAAAATAGGGAATGAACTAAGTTTCTCCATCCCTTTGGGTTTCAGCCAATAATAATCTCAAGACATAATACAAGATTAAAGCAGCAACATTTCCAATTTCTCCTCAGCATCCCCTTTCTGCCAGCTTTGATTAAACAAGTGTGGGTATGTTCTGTTTGAGCTAGACACATTGAATGTGGAAGACTCCTCAGTAACCCTCCTCTTTCTTAAAAAAAAAAAAAAAAAAAGGAACAAGGGTACACTGGCTGTTGCATGATGTCTTTCCAAGTATCCTTCTATGAATGGTTCTTTATTTTATAATGCTCAGCTTCTGAGACTCAGGAGCTGTCATGCAATGTTGACACGAACATGATGCAAGATTAAGTGAAATGGGACAACCTAAGCCTCCTGCCTCCTCATTAAGTTGCTAGAAATACGAAATGAAAACTTAAAATATAGTCTTGGCAGCCATTGCTGATTTTTTTTACAACTTATTTTTCCAATATCTGACAAATTCTTGAGACAACATTGTATGAGAGAAATAGCAAATGGTTGGAATCAGAAGATCTTGCTTTTGCGAGGCAAGGTTCTTCCATTTATAAGTGATGTGATTCTGAGGTGGTGCAGGAACTACTCAGCATTGCTGGTATTTGATAAATGCAATGTGTCATTTAATTGTAACTAATAATAGACCCCTGCATACAACTCATGGTGAATGTGGGGTCGAGAGGCTGTGACTGCACTCTATTGCTACTAACCGTTTAGTAAATTTGGTGACTTTTCTTACCCTGGGAGAAGAGGAATAGGTACATATTGAAAGAAATGAAATCGTGTAGGTACTGATACTTCCTGTTATTTGTGGGGGAATATGTTGAAGCACAGTATAGTATACTTTCATAACTGCTAGGGTTTGACATTCCAATGATTTCACCATCCCTTAAAGATCAAACCCCAATTCTTCACGCAAACTGACCCAACCACTTGCCATCATCCTACTACAATAGTGTTCTGCTTCAGGCCCTCCACACACCTTGGGGGACTCTGATTTGTTTGCTCATGCCACACCTTGTCTGAGAGTGTCTCCTGATTCCTCCTCTCCAACTGAGTTCTATCTAGGATGTCCTCCTTTTCCATGAAACCCCTTTAGGACATCTAATACTCTCTGAGTCCTTTTCTCTAGAATTCCTAAAGCCTCATTTTGTACTATGCATCTGGCTGCTATTGAACATTGTCCTGTTCTATTTGGGTCACAAAGACTCATGTGCTTTCTATGTGCCAGGCTCTGGTGCTACAAACGGAGTTGACGAAGACAGTGTCCCTGTCCTGGCGGTGTTTACCACCAGTTGGTAACAAACGTCAGTGTAGTGCATGCAGCCATGGCAGATGTTTGAGTCAAATGCTACACAGGACTTGCCCAACTTGGTAGGTGCAGAATCATAACATGCAGTCATCTCACTTTCTCCAACTCCTTATGTCTCTCGAATCCTGATCTTCTAGTTCCTTCTCCTCATTTAAGAAAAACTTGACACCTGGCTCAATCTTCACTTCCATACTGTGGCACTATCCTGGTTTTTTCCAATCATATAGGCACTGGTATTTTGGTCCCTTAACTTCTTCTAGACGTTGTCGCCTCTTCCCATGGTCACCACTCAACTGATCTACTTTAGAAATTCATCTTTTTCTCTATATAGAATTTTCATTTTTTCCAATTTTCTTTGTCAAGTACTCCCACTGTGACAGTTCTTCGACTTTACCAGATACTTCTGGTTGATTGACCCCTTCATTTTCTCCCCATCCATCTAAGCCCCTTTCTGTTTTTCTTTACTATCCAGATTCTGTCTTTACATTCTTTACTGTCCAATATCCTTAACTCCATTACCCTCTGACCTGTCCCAAGCCTCACAAAAACTCCCAATCTGTGGGAAGATTGAAAGAAAACAGATTCATGATTAGTTACAGGAACTTGACTCGAATGTCTGCATCTCCAACTCCTGTAATGCCTATTTAGATCTACTCTTATTTCTTCTAACATCCAACTCTCTTGTTCTCAGTGCTTCACCTTACCCCACCTTGACTGAGAAATGGAAGGCATAGATGAACCTCTCTCTGTAGATTACTCCCAGACATATGCTTATCTACAATCCCAGTCTCCTCCTTCCCTTTGTTGTTGCAGGACTTTTCCTCCTCCTTTCAAGCTGCCATGTGGAGACCCAGATGGGCTCCTTGCTCTGACAAAGTCAGACACAGGACCTGCGCAGCACCCAGCCTTGGGTACTGGGTGCTCAAAGAACCTTTTGTTTCAGTTTGTGTCTCTGGAATGAATGAATATATATATATATATATGTATTTTTTTTTTTTGGAGCCCAGAGCCTGATTCCTTGGAGACCCCAAGAAACCTTGGCAGCTGTCCCCATTAACTAGCTCTTTGGGAAAATTCTAGGTCTTGATGAATTAAAGGATACAAGAGAGTAAACAGGGCAGGGAGAGGAGAAAGGAGGAAAGAAGGAAAAGGTATGGGAGTCAGGGTCTTCTGAATGTGTGCTCCCAGGACCTGCTCATCTCAGCTTCACTCACTAACAGTCATTTTGGAAGCATGCAGCAAATACGAATCACAATGCACACTACAGATGCTAGGATCAGCACAGACAAATACCAAACACTGGTTTATCAAACTCATCAGTTTCCAAATACTCAACAGATAAAAGAAGTGCTCTGCTAGTCGCTGAGGGAGAATGTGAAATGCCATGCTTGTTACTTCCTTCACAAGGTTGTCTTCATTTCCCCTTTCACAGTATTGACTCTTTTATATCTTTTACAATCTTGCTTTTATTTCTTGTCCTCTGTGAAGCTTTCCCCAAGCTGCAGGGCCAGTCTCTCCTTGCTCAGTGCCCCCATAGCCAACATACAAATTAGTCAGGGCATGTATCTCCACATACGAAGGCCCAGCACTTATGTATCACAGCATCCGCTATGCCTCTGAGTCACTCACAATTGGTCTAATTCACCATCATGTTTCCTGCACCCAGCATAATTCCTAAGAATCCAACACATGCTTGTGGTATGAGTGAACGAAAGGATGAGATGAGATGAGAAATTCCAAAAAGATGAATAACATATGTAGGAGCTACATCTTCAATCCCAAGAAAGCCCTTTCTATTCACACCCAGGTGCTCCTGGGGGTCCCCTCTCATCCTCCCTATAAAGATCAACCGGTTTCCTTATCCATGCATCTCCCTTCAGCAAGCTCTTTACTTTGGTCAATACTCTGTGTTGATCTACCAATGATAGCTGGTCCTACCTGACTGAAGGAAGTGGCAGGTGAATCTCTCTAAATCACCAGCATAGACCCTGGGAATGCACCAGCTACTCACCTCGCTTGCTGGCAGACGCAGCAGACCCAGGCTTTTTCGTGCTTCTGGTAGGAGCAGCAGCTCTTGCAGACATTGAACTTGCAATCTCCACACTGGCGCTTGGTGTTGACGAGGAAGGTGAAGGGCGAGCAGCAGCGCATGCAGCAGTGCTCCACGAACTGCTGGTGCTTCGAGAGGATGCTGCACTTGCTGCCTTCCTCATCCAGCTTCTGCTTCAGCTCACTGGGAAACCAAGGTAGGGGAAACGGGAGGAGGAGAGAAACACAGTATCAGGTCAGAGGCTGTCTCCCCAAAGCACCCACCTTGGCCCTCCCTTAGGCCAAGCTACCATGTAGGACCTTCCTGGAAAACAAGAGAACTCAGAAAGATCAACTGCTCAACATTATGACCAGAGAAGAACATTAATCATGGATTAGTTTTGTGTACTCCTGTACGTCAGATTTTCTATGAGAAAGCATGAAAACCTTATTACTTACATTTCAGAGACTACATTGAGATACAAGTTATTAAAAAACTAATAAGCACATCCTTGAAAAATAAAACCTTTAACTTAATTAATGCCTTTTTAAAGGAACAGGAGATCACTTATGATAAAACATTAATCCTCACACAGCCCAGCTGGGCATATGATAAATGCAGTTCTGGCTTTATTTAACATCCCTGGAAACTGAAGTACCCAAGGATTTTAAAAGCTTTCAAATCTATATGAGCCAATAAGGATTCTATGGGTGATGGGCAGATCGAGGCACTTGTGATTCAGAGTTGGAAAAAGAACAATTCTGTTCTTCTAAAAAACTCCTGATCACTGGGCACACAGCCAACCATATTAATGCAAAACATGACAGTGCATACACTCCTCTCTGTGCTCAGTGAGAAGAAAAATACACTGCAAATAGGTTGAGTAACCTGGGGAAAAAAATGAAAAAATAATTACTCTGAATCACCAGGTTTGAGTTGTTTTTCCTGCTACGAAAATGGGGGCCCCCAAAGAACAGTAGAAAAATTATTATTTTTACTACTATTTTACTATTACTATACTATATTACTAGACTATATTTTTTACTATTTTAGTACTACTATATTACTACACTACTACTTTTACTATTTTCCTACTGTTGCACACTATTGTAATAGTAAAACACAGCCCCCCACTTATAATGGTTTAACTTATGATTTTTCAGCTTTCTGATGATGCAGAAACTATATGGATTCATTAAAAAGCACCAGAAAGTGATACAATGCTCTATCATGATGCTGAGCATAGCAGCAGTGAGCCATAGCTCCCAGTCAGCCATGAGGTCATGAGGGATATAATCTACGGTGTACTATGTTTTACTATGTTGTCAGATGACTTTGCCCAGCTGCAGGCTAATGTAAGTGTTCTGGGCATGTTTAAGTTGGCTGGGCTAAGCTGTGATGTTCAGTAGGTTAGCATTTTCAACTTATGATAGTTTCAACTTATGATAGGTTTACTAGGATGCAATCCCACTGTAAATCAAGGAGCATCTATATTTTACTGCAGCATTTTACTATGATAATACTTGAAAGTATTTTACTACTATTTACTGCTACTATTGTTTTATACTATTTTACTTTATTACTTTTTTTTTAACTTTTTATCTTTACTACTATTTTTATTTTTACTATGACTATTTACCACTCTTTACACTATTACTATTTTTCTGTACCCAGTTGTGATTATGCAGTTAATACTGGATATATTTATGATGTATGTGGCAAATATTTTCTCCTGTTCTACCCTTGTCTTTTTATGTTTATGGTGTTTATTCTTGTTTAGAAATGCTTAATTTTTCTGTAGTTAAATCTGTCAGGCTTTTCTTTCATGGACATTGGGCTTTATGTCTTGCTTGAGAAGGCCTAGACCACCCCATCAGTTTATGTACATAGTCAATTAGCCCCTGTATAGGTTGAAGGTTGGCCCTCTCAAATGATATGTCCATGCCCTAAATCCCTGGAAACTGTAGCTTTTACTTTATTTGGAGAAGAGGTCTTCTTATAAATTAAGAATATTGAGATGTAGTTATCTTGCATTTTCTGAGTGAGCTCTAAATCCAATGACAACTATCCTTTAAGAGACACACAGGGAAGGCAATATGAAGACAAAGGCAGAGATTGGAGTGCTGTGGCTACAATCCCAGTAACACCAAGATTTGCCAGAAGCCACCAAAAGCTAGGAAAGAGGCATGGCAGATTCTCCCCCAGAGACTTGGGAGGGAGTGTGGCCCTGCCAATGCCTGGATTGTAGACTTTTGACCTCCGGAAGAGGGAGACGATACATTCTTGTTTTAAGCCACCTGTTTGTGGTAATTTGTTACAGCAGCCTCAGGAAACTAATATAGTTTCTACTTTTTTTTTTTTTTTTTTTTTTTTAAAAAAAAGGAAAACAGTAAGTACAGACTTTCCTCAACACTATATCCTCATCTAGTTACCACTCTCTAATAGTCCTAACCTCTTCTAGTTAAAATTCCTGAAAGAACCATCCCTGGTAGTCAGCATATGTTCTTTATTCCCATCACTCCTGGGTCCACTCCAGTGGACCTTTTGTTCTTTTTCTTAAATAAAACAAAAGCTCTGCTGGAGATCCCCCACTGACCTTCATGTTGAAAGATCCAAGGGGACTTTCTAGGCCTTGTCGTACCTGATTATTCTTCCATTCTTGAAATACTCTCTTCCCTTCCTCGTGTTACTCTTGTTTTCCTCAGCCCTTTTCCAATTCCTTTGCAAGCTATCTCTTCCTCCTGTTCTGACTTTTTAAATGTTAGACAAGACTTTTTAAGGCATAAAATATTTATTCACTAATGAAGATTATTTTCAACATTAATGTTAACCTTTTACTGAATAGATTGTTTGAGTCATGGTCTATGTGACTAGGTAGCCTTTCTCCACCCCAACTTTCCTCAAGCATGGACAAATCCCTTCTTTTCAGTTCACTGAAGCAGCAGACTGTCAGGTGTGGTGGGTGATGGACATTTATTACCAATGGTTTAAGGTAGTGGAAGGTGATGGAAGAGAAACTCAGCTCCAGGCAGAACAGAAAACCATTTCATGTGGGCATGCTGCAGTTAAAGTCCTCAGCCACTACCTTTGGGATTCCTTCCGAGGCCCTGTCACTGGACATGTTGCTGTGCCATCTCTGCCTATCCAGGTTCCCCATATGTCCCCTCTCTTCTCTTGTTCCAGGGCCCTTCATGGCTGATTAGAGGAAAATTATCCAAAGCTGTGACCTAACTGGTAAAAAATGGCTGCATATGTAGGAGTCACCCTTGTTTGACTCACAAGGCATGGGAGTAAATGAATCAGGACACAGGTAAGCAAGAAGGAAGATCACGAGAACTACCTTTCTTTCTCTCCCCCGCCCCCTTGTTCCCTCTCTCTCCTTGCCCTGTCCCCATATTTTTAAATTAAAAGGATGGTATTATTTATACTGTTTTAATTATGAAACCTAAAAAATGGTCCATTTTTGTTAAGGTTTTCAAGTGTGTTGTTATAAAGTGGTTCACAGATTTCTCTCATGATTATAAGATCTCTGCTACCTCGGTCATTATGTCCCTCTTTTCTTTCAGAATGTTGTTTATTTGGCCCTTGTTCAGTAAGTTCAGAGGTTTACTTATTTCATTAATTTTAAGGATAACTAGCTTTTAGTTAGGTTAATGGTTGTCTACATTGCTTATTTGTTCTCCATTGCAATAAGGTCCAGTCTTATTCCTTCTACTGGTTTGAGTTTATTATTTTCTCTAACCTTTAACAAGTAAAATTTTTTAAAGTAAATGGATTTTTAACATTTACTCTTTCCTAATCTATGCATTTAAAGCTATAAAATTTTCTCAACACATCTCTTTTGTTGTACCTTGCAGGTTTTAAATAAGAAAATTTTTATTGTCATTTAGTCTTACATATTTTATAATTCTCAGGTTTAAAATTTTCCAAATTTGTGGCTTTTGTTATTAACTTTTTTAAACATTTTGATCAGAGAGTCTCAAATAAATTCTTTGGTATTCATTGAGACTTTCATAGCTTCATGGTTAGCCAATTTGTGTAAAGCCCATGTGTGTTTGAAAAGAATGCTTATTCTCTACCGACTGATAACAAGATGTTAACCAAAAAGTCACTGAGGCAGGTCTCAATGGATAGAGGTTAATTTAGCCAAGGTTGAGGACACTTCCGGGAAAAACACAAGTCATGGGAGCATCTGTGATCTGAGATTTTTCCAAAGAGGGTTTTGGGAACTTCAGTATTTAAAGGAGAAAGTCTGAGCCAGAGAGAAAACAGGAAGTGGGGGTAGGCAATGATGTAAATGTTGTGAGGTTCTGATGAGCATTCACAAATCTACATTTCACATGTGAAAAGAGGGCATAGAGGGAAAAGTCAATTCTGCATCAATCTCAGGGTAGGCAGAAGGATGATTTCTGGTCTTGTCATTGTCCCGTACCTGTGACATTAAGCTGGTAATTGACATTGTCAGATAAGAGTCAACAGAACTCAGTTTTAAGACTAGTTTATAGGGGGATATGTATCCTGAAAGATTTAGTGGCTCACAAGGAATTTCCTTGTGAAAAATTTGTGAGGAAGACCATCTGGGGCAATATGTGTTGTAAAAGGAACATAAAGTCCCTGGAACCCAAACCCACTAAGCCAAAGGGAAAAGTCAAGCTGGGAACTAGGTGAAGCAAACCTGCCTCCCTTTGTTCCTAAATAGACAACTACAAGATAAAAGGCTACGTACCTCCCTTGCAATTTGCTCACAAGGAAGGCCCTTTAGTTCCTTTCAATTTTACCCTGACAGTGTAAATTAACATCTTGTCTTCACAGGCACGGGACAAAGGACTGAATTAAAAGTGGCTTGGCTGAGACAAATGTGTATCTGACTGCTTTCTGTACTCAATGATTATTATATCTTATGCAAAAAATGCAGATTCATTGAGAGTGAGACAAATATATTTATATTGAAATTACTAATAGATTTGGACTTTTTTCTACTATGTTATGTTTTCTTTTTTTTTTTTTTTTACTTTAAGTTCTAGGGTACATGTGCACAATGTGCAGGTTTGTTACATATGTATACATGAGCCATGTTGGTGTGCGGCACCCATTAACTCGTCATTTACATTAGGTATGTCTCCTAATGCTATCCCTCCCCCCTCCCCCCTCCCCACAATAGGACCTGGTGTATGATGTTCCCCTTCCTGTGTCCAAATGATCTCATTGTTCAATTCCCACCTATGAGTGAGAACATGCGGTATTTCGTTTTCTGTTCTTGCGATAGTTTGCTGAGAATGATGGTTTCCAGCTGCATCCATGTCCCTACAAAGGACACAAATTCATCCTTTTTTATGGCTGCATAGTATTCCATGGTGTATATGTGCCACATTTTCTTAATCCAGTCTGTCACTGATGGACATTTGGGTTGATTCCAAGTCTTTGCTATTATGAATAGTGCCGCAATAAACATATGTGTGCATGTGTCTTTATAGCAGCATGACTTATAATCCTTTGGGTATTATCCCCAGTAATGGGATGGCTGGGTCAAATGGTATTTCTAGTTCTAGATCCTTGAGGAATCACCACACTGTTTTCCACAATGGTTGAACTAGTTTATAGTCCCACCAACAGTGTAAAAGTGTTCCTATTTCTCCACATCCTCTCCAGCACCTGTTGTGTCCTGATTTTTTAAATGATTGCCATTCTAACTGGTGTGAGATGGTATCTCATTGTGGTTTTGATTTGCATTTCTCTGACGGCGAGTGATGATGAGCATTTTTTCATGTGTCTGTTGGCTGTATGCATGTCTTCTTTTGAGAAGTGTCTGTTCATATCCTTTGCCCACTTTTTGATGGGGTTGTTCGTTTTTTTCTTGTAAATTTGATTGAGTTCCTTATAGGTTCTGGATATTAGCCCTTTGTCAGATGAGTAGATTGCAAAAATTTTCTCCCATTCTGTAGGTTGCCTGTTCACTCTGATGGTAGTTTCTTTTGCTGTGCAGAAGCTCTTTAGTTTAATTAGATCCCATTTGTCAATTTTGGCTTTTGCTGCTGTTGCTTTTGGTGTTTTAGACATGAAGTCTTTGCCCATGCCTATGTCCTGAATGGTACTACCTAGGTTTTCCTCTAGGATTTTTATGGTATTAGGTCTAACATTTAAGTCTCTAATCCATCTTGAATTAATTTTCGTATAAGGAGTAAGGAAAGGATCCAGTTTCAGCTTTCTACTTATAGCTAGCCAATTTTCCCAGCACCATTTATTAAATAGGGAATCCTTTCCCCATTTCTTGTTTCTCTCAGGTTTGTCAAAGATCAGATGGCTGTAGATGTGTGGTATTATTTCTGAGGACTCTGTTCTGTTCCATTGGTCTATATCTCTGTTTTGGTACCAGTACCATGCTGTTTTGGTTACTGTAGCCTTGTAGTATAGTTTGAAGTCAGGTAGCGTGATGCCTCCAGCTTTGTTCTTTTGGCTTAGGATTGTCTTGGCAATGTGGGGTCTTTTTTGGTTCCATATGAACTTTAAAGCAGTTTTTTCCAATTCTGTGAAGAAACTCATTGGTAGCTTAAGGGGATGGCATTGAATCTATAAATTACCTTGGGCAGCGTGGCCATTTTCACGATATTGATTCTTCCTATCCATGAGCATGGTATGTTCTTCCAGTTGTTTGTGTCCTCTTTTATTTCACTGAGCAGTGGTTTGTAGTTGTCCTTGAAGAGGTCCTTTACATTCCTTGTAAGTTGGATTCCTAGGTGTTTCATTCTCTTTGAAGCTATTGTGAATGGGAGTTCATTCATGATTTGGTTCTCTGTTTGTCTGTTACTGGTGTATAAGAATGTGTGTGATTTTTTGCACATTGATTTTTTATCCTGAGACTTTACTGAAGTTGCTTATCAGCTTAAGGAGATTTTGGGCTGAGACAATGGGGTTTTCTAAATATACAATCATGTCATCTGCAAACAGGGACAATTTGACTTCTTCTTTTCCTAACTGAATACCCTTGATTTCTTTCTTTTGCCTGATGGCCCTAGCCAGAACTTCCAACACTATGTTGAATAGGAGTAGTGAGAGAGGGCATCCCTGTCTTGTGCCAGTTTTCAAAGGGAATTTTTCCAGTTTTTGCCCAGTCAGTATGATATTGGCTATGGGTTTGTCATAAATAGCTCTTATTATTTTGAGATACGTTCCATCAATACCGAATTTATTGAGAGATTTTAGCATGAAGGGCTGTTGAATTTTGTCAAAGGCCTTTTCTGCGTCTATTGAGATAATCATGTGGTTTTTGTCTTTGGTTCTGTTTATATGCTGGATTATGTTTATTGATTTGTGTATGTTGAACCAGCCTTGCATCCCAGGGATGAAGCCCACTTGATCATGGTGGAGAAGCTTTTTGATGTGCTGCTGGATCCGGTTTGCCAGTATTTTATTGAGGATTTTTGCATCAATGTTCTTCAGGGATATTGGTCTAAAATTCTCTTTTTTTGTTGTATCTCTGTCAGGCTTTGGTATCAGGATGATGTTGGCCTCGTAAAATGAGTTAGGGAGGATTCCCTCTTTTTCTATTGATTGGAATAGTGTCAGAAGGAATGGTACCAACTCCTCCTTGTATCTCTGGTAGAATTCAGCTGTGAATCCATCTGGTCTTGGACTTTTTTTGGTTGATAGGCTATTAATTATTGCCTCAATTTCAGAGCCTACTATTAGTTTATTCAGGGATTCAACTTCTTCCTGGTTTAGTCTTGGAAGAGTGTAAGTGTCCAGGAAATTATCCATTTCTTCTAGGTTTTCCAGTTTATTTGCGTAGAGGTGTTTATAGTATTCTCTGATGGTAGTTTGTATTTCTGTGGCATCGGTGGTGATATCCCCTTTATCATTTTTTATTGCGTCTATTTGATTCTTCTCTTTTCTTCTTTATTAGTCTTGCTAGCGGTCTATCTATTTTGTTGATCTTCTCAAAAAACCAGCTCCTGGATTCATTGATTTTTTGGAGGGTTTTTTGTGTCTCTATCTCCTTCAGTTCTGCTCTGATCTTAGTTGTTTCTTGCCTTCTGCTAGCTTTTGAATGTGTTTGCTCTTGCTTCTCTAGTTCTTTTAATTGTGATGTTAGGGTGTCAATTTTAGATCTTTCCTGCTTTCTCTTGTGGGCATTTAGTGCTATAAATTTCCCTCTACACACTGCTTTAAATGTGTCCCAGAGATTCTGGTATGTTGTATCTTTGTTCTCATTGGTTTCAAAGAACATCTTTATTTCTGCCTTCATTTCGTTATGTACCCAGTAGTCATTCAGGAGCAGGTTGTTCAGTTTCCATGTAGTTGAGCGGTTTTGATTGAGTTCCTTGGTCCTGAGTTCTAGTTTGATTGCACTGTGGTCTGAGAGACAGTTTGTTATAATTTCTGTTCTTTTACATTTGCTGAGGAGTGCTTTACTTCCAACTATGTTGTCAATTTTGGAATAAGTGCGATGTGGTGCTAAGAAGAATGTATATTCTGTTGATTTGGGGTGGAGAGTTCTGTAGATGTCTATTAGGTCTGCTTGGTGCAGAGTTGAGTTCAATTCCTGGATATCCTTGTTGACTTTCTGTCTCAATCTGTCTAATGTTGACAGTGGGGTGTTAAAGTCTCCCATTATTATTGTATGGGAGTCTAAGTCTCTTTGTAAGTCTCTAAGGACTTCCTTTATGAATCTGGGTGCTCCTGTATTGGGTGCATATATATTTAGGATAGTTAGCTTTTCCTGATGAATTGATCCCTTTACCATTATGTAATGGCCTTCTTTGTCTCTTTTGATCTTTGATGGTTTAAAGTCTGTTTTATCAGAGACTAGGATTGCAACCCCTGCTTTTTTTGTTTGTTTGTTTTCCATTTGCTTGGTAGATCTTCCTCCATCCTTTTATTTTGAGCCTATGTGTGTCTCTGCATGTGAGATGGATCTCCTGAATACAGCAAACTGATGGGTCTTGACTCTTTATCCAATTTGCTAGTCTGTGTCTTTTAATTGGAGCATTTAGTCCATTTACATTTAAGGCTAATATTGTTATGTGTGAACTTGATCCTGTCATTGTGATATTAGCTGGTTATTTTGCTTGCTAGTTGATGCAGTTTCTTCCTAGCATCGATGGACTTTACATTTTGATATGTTTTTGCAATGGCTGGTACCTGTTGTTCCTTTCCATGTTTAGTGCTTTCTTCAGGATCTGTTGTAGGGCAGGCCTGGTGGTGACAAAATCTCTAAGCATTTGCTTGTCTATAAAGGATTTTATTTCTCCTTCACTTATGAAACTTAGCTTGGCTGGATATGAAATTCTGGGTTGAAAATTCTTTTCTTTAAGAATGTTGAATATTGGCCCCCACTCTCTTCTGGCTTGTAGAGTTTCTGCCGAGAGATCTGCTGTTAGTCTGATAGGCTTCCCTGTGTGGGTAACCCGACCTTTCTCTCTGGCTGCCCTTAACATTTTTTTTCCTTCATTTCAACTTTGGTGAATCTGACAATTATGTGTCTTGGAGTTGCTCTTCTCGAGGAGTATCTTTGTGGCATTCTCTGTATTTCCTGGATTTGAATGTTGGCCTGCCTTACTAGGTTGGGGAAGTTCTCCTGGATGATATCCTGCAGAGTGTTTTCCAACTTGGTTTCATTTTCCCCGTCACTTTCAGGCACCCCAATCAGACGTAGATTTGGTCTTTTCACATAATCCCATATTTCTTGGAGGCTTTGTTCATTTCTTTTTACTCTTTTTTCTCTACACTTCTCCTCTCGCTTCATTTCATTCATTTGATCTTCAATCGCTGATACTCTTTCTTCCAGATGATCCAGTCAGTTGCTGAAGCTTGTGCATTTGTCATGTAGTTCTCGTGTCATGGTTTTCATCTCTATCAGTTCTTTTATTGACTTCTCAATATTGGTTATTCTAGTTAGCCATTCGTCAAATCGTTTTTCAAGGTTTTTAGTTTCTTTGCTCTGGTTACATAGTTCCTCCTTTAGCTCTGAGAAGTTTGATGTACTGTAGCCTTCTTCTCTCAACTTGTCAAAGTCATTCTCCTTCCAACTTTGTTCCATTGCTGGCGATGAGCTGCGTTCCTTTGGAAGGGGAGATGCGCTCTGATTTTTTGAATTTCCAGCTTTTCTGCACTGCTTTTTCCCCAATGTTGTGCTTTTATCTGCCTTTGGTCTTTGATGATGGTGACGTACTGCTGGGGTTTTGGTTTGGGTGTCCTTTCTGTTTGTTAGTTTTCCTTCTAACAATGAGGACCCTCAGCTGTAGGTCTGTTGGAGTTTGCTTGAGGTCCACTCCAGACCCTGTTTGCCTGGGTATCAGCAGTGGAGGCTGCAGAAGATAGAATATTGCTGAACCGTGAGTGTTGCTGTCTGATTCTTGCTCTGGAAGCTTCGTCTCGGGGTGTACCCCGCCGTGTGAGTTGTGAGGTGTTGGTCTGCCCCTCAGTTGAAAATGCAGAAGTCACCCGTCTTCTGTGTTACTCACACTGGGAGCTGGAGGCTGGAGCTGTTCCTATTCGGCCATCTTGGGCACGCTATGTTTTATTTTCTATTTACCCCCCTGCTATGTTTTATTTTCTATTTACCATGCCTTTTCTGTTTTTTCCTACTTTCTATCAGATTGATTGGTTTTCTTCACTCTCTGTGTTTTTTCATTATGATTGGGCATTTCCTGTTTCATTTCTTTTAGTGGTTAGCTTTAACATATTAACATGCATATTTGGACTAATGTATAAAGTTAACAGATGTCCCATGATCAACAATACAAACTTTAATTTCCTCTGGTGTTCTACATGGCTACTGATTTAATGTTGGTTTGTAATTGCAAAAATTATGCTGAATATTGTTTGGTTGAGGTTTTAGCCACCCCACATGAAGAAGACTAGGGCCTACCCTGAGACTGAAAGCCCTAAAAATAGGAAACTCAGCTAGTGTCATTTCCTTCATCTAAGTGTCAACGTCTCTCCAGCATCTCGTGCATCTGGTTGCAAATGGGGTGTTCTAAGGCAATATATACTTCCTCCAGAAAGTGTATTTTTTATTTGCAGGAGTGTTGGTCCAATAGAAGTTTACTCAGCAATTATCAAAAGCAGAACTCTTGCTATTTAAAATTGATTACTGTATAGATTTATACACATTTATCAATTTCGTTGCACATTATTGCTTCTTGCATCTGATTTTCCTTCTTCTGTTAATTTTCTTTGTTGCTTCAGTTCTTCTGGTAATTCTTTCAACAAGGTAAACTTTAGCAGCCTCCATTTAACCCTTACATTTCAAAGACAGTTTAGAAGGCTGCAGAATTCCAAGTTGACAGCTCATTTCTGAAAGTACTGAATAAAGGTATTATTCTTTTTTGGAGGTGGAGGGGGTATCAAATGTTGCAATGGGAAGTCTGTCAATGTAATTCTTCCTTTGTAGAAGACTCTAACTTTTCTCACTGGTTAGTTTTAAGAATTTTCAATTTGTCTTTAGTGTTCTTCAGTTTCAGTTTCACTATGAAGTGACTAAGTGTGGATTTGTTTGCATTCATTTTGCTTGGGTGTCTTGGTCATTTTTTTAAACTTCATTAATTCTAAAGAATTCTCTAGCCAGGTTTACTCTGAATGTTGTCTCCTGCTCTATTTTCTGCTCCTGGAATTCCAATTATATCTCAAACCTTTCCTATTCTTCCATGTCTCCTTTTTTTTTTTTTCATCTCTTTGTCTTTCTGAGATACATTCTGGATAAGCACTTCAGTTCTAGTTTCCATTTTAATAATTCTTTGTTCATCTGCATTTTCTCCACTATTTAATCCTTTTGAAATTTTACTGAGTTTCATATTTCCAGAAGTTCTAATGATTTGTTTCCATTTAAATATGCCTGTTCCACTCATGTGCCATTCATTTCTTGGTTCCTATACATTCTTTTAAAAATTATTTAGAATATAATTCTTTTATAACTTCTTCCTGGATTTTAATTGAAATTTTACTGATTTTTGTATTTCCAGACATTCTAATGATTTGTTTCCATTTAAGCCTGCTTGTCCTTTTCTCCTTGGTGCCATTCATTCCTATACTTTCTTCTAAAAATAATTTTAAATATACTTCTTTTATACCCCCTTCCTGATTCTTATATTCAGTTCTTAGAGGTGGCACTAATCTGCCTATTGGTTGCATCTATTAACTCTTGTTCCAGGTAGGTCCTTTGCTTTCATGGTTTGTCATTTTGATTAAGATAATCTCCAGTCGAGACTGCTTTTTATGTAAGTGCACCTTTTCTGTGCAAATATCATTCACAAGTCATTACCAAGAAGTCCTCAATTCTGGAACAACTTCACATCTGTTTCTCATGTTGGGGGATCCATTACTATATGACTTATATAATTTTAGTTTTCAATACCCTGTTGTGGTGGAGGCTGGGGGTTTTGAGGTTTTGATTTCTTATGGGAGACTTCATTTCTCTCACCCAGAGGTCCAAGTAAAGATAAACTTCTTTTGTAGATCCCCTAAGCCAGTAGGCAAAAATTTTCTGAGGTCTCTTTCACTAAGGGTACAGCCCTTCAAGACCAAACTCTAAGAAGGCATTTCATTTTCAGCTGCTTGTCTTGCAAAGGCTCAAGGCCACATCTCCTGCCCCATGCAGAAATTAGCATTGCAGCCTCTGGCCATCAGAACCTAGAGCCCCATTTCCCACTGGATTAGGCAGACCACTCTGGTTTTAAATTCCTTCTTTCACTTTTACCCTGCTGTGGTCTGAATGATTGTGAAAATTCTTATGTTGAAAACTAACCCCCAGTGTGACGGTTTTAGGAGGTGGGGCCATTGGGAGGTGATTAGGTCATGAGAGTAAAAATACTCATTAATGGGACTAGTACCATTATAAATGGGACTCCAGGGAGCCACCTTGCCCTTCCATGATGTGAGGACACAGAGAGAAGACATTATCTACGAACTAGCAAGCGGACAGACACCAAATCAGCTGACATCTTGATCTTGGACCTCCCTGCCTCTAAAACTGTGAGAAATACATTGCTTTTGTTTATTAGTCACCCGGTTTATGATATTTTGTTATAGCGGCCAAATGGACTAAGATATACCCTCTAGGAATTTTCCTTTCTTACTCCCCTCCCCAGAGTTTGAGAAAATTAAGATACAATTCACACAGTAAATTCACTCCTCTTAAGTATACAATTCAGTGGTTTTTAGTATATTCAAAAAGCTATGCAACCACCACTACTGTCTGACTCCATAACATTTTCATTGCATCAAAAATTCAGTATTCATGAGGCATTCTCCCATGCCCTCAGCCTCTGCCAACCACTAATCTACTTTCTGTTTCTATGAATTTGCCTATTCTGATCATTTTATATAAATGAAATAATATCATATGTGGCCCTCTGTGTCTGTCTTCTTTCACTTTGCATAATGTGTTCAAGGTTTATCCATGTTGTAGCAGGCATCAGCATTTCATTCCTTTTTACTGCTAAATAATATTCCATTTATGGATATACCATATTTTATTTATCCATTCATCCGCCATGAACATTTATGTTGTTTCTAATTTTTGGTTATTATGATGAGTGCTGATATAAACATTCATGTACAAGTTTTTGTGTGGACATGTATTTTCAATTATAGGAGTAGAATTGGTAGGTCACATAGTACCACTTTTTTTTAACTTTTTGAGAAACTGCCAGACTGTTTTCTAAATGGCTGGACCATTTTACATTCCCACCAGCAAGATGTGAGAGTTCCAGTTTCTCCACATCCTCCTCAATACTTGTAATTGTCTGCATTTTAAAAAAATTACAGCCATCTTAGGGGGTGTGAGGTGGTATCTCATGCTTTTGACTTGCATTTCCCTAATGACTGATGAGGTTGAACATCTTTTCATGTGCTTATTGGCCATTTGTATATCTCCTTGGAGAAAAGTTTATTCAAATTTTTGGCCCATTTCCTTCTTTCTTTGCCTTCTTTCTCTTCCTTCCCTTCCTCCCCTCCCCTCTCCCTCTCTTTCTCTCTCCCTCTCTTTCTTTCTCCTTCCTTCCTTCCCTCTTCTTCCTTTTTTTCCTTTTCTTCCTTTCTTTCTTGTAGAGACAGGGTTTTGCTCTGTCATCCGTGCTGGGATGCAGTGGTGGCATCATAGCTCACTGCAGCCTTGGACTCCTGGGCTCAAGTGATCCTCCCACCTCAGCCTCCCAAGTAGCTGGGACTACAGACATGTCATGCCTAATTTTTTAAATAATTTTTTTGTAGAGACAGGGTTTTGCTTTGTTGCCCAGGCTGGTCTCAAATTCCTAGCTTCAAGTGATCGTCCTACCTCAGCTTCCCAAACCACTGGGATTACAGGCATGAGACACCAGGCCCAGGTGGCCCATTTCTAAATTAGATTATTTGTCCTTTACTGTTGTGTTGTAAGGGTTTTTAATATATTCTAGATACAAGTCCCTTATCAGATACATGATTTGCAAATATTTTCCCTTTCTTATATTAAACTCCACATTTTGTTAGTATTTTTGTTTGGTTTTAGTAAAAGAAAGCATCTCACCAGCTCATCTTACCCTGCTACTGGATTTGGAAATCTATGTATGTTTTTACAACTTCTTTTTTTACTTAACAACATATAAACATATATTCATGACAATCCAGAATCTTTGCAGCTTTAGCTCTTGGGCACCCTTAGCTGGCTTACATATCTTCTAACACACGAACAGGGCTCACTGCTCTGCATAGAAGTGCCCAATACTTATTTGTTGCTTGATAATTGTATAATAAAGGGAGGCTGTATCCAGAATTGTCAGACCAGCTAATTCTATAAGGTAAAATATCATATACATACACTTGGCTGAATAAAATGTTTTACAGGGAGACAGAACAGAGGTGATATTTCCAGGGAAGGAAGATGTTACTCAGTCCCTTAGATTGAAGGCAGAAGATGTGCTAAGTCATTGACAGCTCTGACATCTCTCAACAGTGTAAGAACAGCCTCAAATTGACTGACTTATATTGATATTTCAGAGATACTAAATTAAATGGGATAAAACATCCAGAAAGAAAATTATTTGGGGATCATAAAGCTCTGTGAACTCTATCCATAAGATGACTTGAGCTTTATGAGTTTTGTTTATTGATACACAGGACTGTAAATTCCAATGGCATTTTAAAGCTCACTGGTATCTAGTAATAACTGTACCAAGCCTTCTAGAGTTTATTCCAAGCAAATCAGGTGTTTTTCAGGCTTGGTGGAGGAAAGGGGTGCCATTCTTCAGACCATCTCTCACTTATTAGATTCTATTGTCATGTAGTATCTCATGGAAGAAGTCATTGGGCAGAATTGTATAGGATGACTTACAATGGTTAATTACACATCAACCAAGAATGATGCAAGACAAGCTACCTGCTTTGAAATATCTTGGGAAGGACCAGGACTTCAAATGGTCAGCTATATGGAAAAGAGTGATGGGTTTAATGTCAGAAGCTAGTGTGCATAACTGGGCTCATCACTTACCAAAAAGTTCCCCAACCTTTTGTGGTCGGTGTTTTTCTGAGTGGCACTTACAATTCCTACTTCATAGGGTTGCTAGAGGTTTTAAATGTGCAAAGCTACAAAAGCAAATACTAGTCTTTCCATTGGATTAGCAAGAAATTCAGTGATCCAAGTATCCATAACATTTGAACATATTTGGCTATATGTCAAGAAGGTTTCTGCAATAGCATCTGGGCAAGAATGCTCAAGACTTATTTGTTGCTTGAGCATTAGGTAACAGGGGGTGTGAAGTGGTAGCTCACTGTGGCTTTTATTTGTATTTCCCTAAAGATGTTGAATATGCTTAGTCTGATCTTTAGCAATATCTTCTTACATCTGGTCTAGTCTCCTCCTGGTCTTACAACAGGCATCTTAAAAGCCTATTAACATTTCATGATCTCTTGGTCTATCACCATGCCGGTTCTGACAGTCTGTTAGAGGGTGAAGCATTCTGTGTTGAGAGGACACACACAGGCTCAATGGAGTTGGGTGTCACGATGAGGTAGCAGTGTCTGCCATGAGCATAGCCGGAAGTGATGGCATGTACATCACTTGTTTGCTATCCTTCAACTCAGTTACCGAAGAGAGGGTAATTTTGATTTATAGCTGTGAGCTTGGCCCTCTTTTTCCCCCTTGCTGCCCTGTCCCCCTAGGGTGGCTCACCCATTCCCGTATGTGAAGATGTTTGTGGAATTGACTTCCAAACTCACTTAGCTGGTCCTGCCCCTCCTCTGAGCTGCTGAAACCCGCATCCAGGTGTCCTCTTGGCCCTGCCCATCTTGCCACCCCTTGATAGCTATGGGCATTGCTTAGAATGTCAATCATTCACTCAATTCACACTTATTAGGCACTTATTATTACAGGTACTAAGGATTTTTAAAAAAATAGACATAGCCCCTCTCTTCATCAAATGTGCATTAAGGTAGGAATTCAGATGATAAAAAATTAAGCAAAAAAAGAACTCTAAATTATGAGGCATTCTCATAAGAATAAGTAGGATACTCAGACCGAGAATAACATCAGGACCTACTTTAGATTGGTGGCAAGAGAGGGCTTCTCTGGGGAAGTGGCATTTCAGTTAAACGTGAAGATGGGAAGGAGCTAGTCCAATGGAAGACACAGCATCCCAGAAAGAAAGAGTAGCGAGGAAACAGAGCTTAGTATTGGGGGGAGACGGGGAGGAGCACAAGATCTTTTTTCTAAGTACAAGGGGGAAGTTATGGAGGATGTGAGCAGGGAACTATCAGCCACTGTCAGGTAAAGCCCACTCTTGGAGGACTTTGCAAGTATGAAGCATGGGGGGCACTGCAGTCATCTTGGTGAGGGTGACTGAGGTTTGGGCTGGGCAGGAGTCATCGGAGAGTGCAGGGAAGTGGGCTAATGCCTGTTGCACCTGTTGAGGGCCAGGAGAGAGAGTGAACCAGATTCTGGTTTGTGTAACCACATGGAGAGTGAAGCTGTTCATGGAAAGAGAGAAGACAAGGGTGGGCAGGAGCAAGGTTTAGAGAAATCTGTGAGGCACCTGGAGGGCAATGCCAAGAGGACACCTGGATGCGGGTTTCAGCAGTTCAGAGGAAGGGCTGGGCCAGCTAAGTGAGCTTGGAAGTCATCATCATAAATGTCTTCACACATAGGGGAATGAATGAGCCACCCTAGAGGGATGGGGCAGCAAGGGGGAAAAGAGGGCCTAAGAACAAGCCAAGAAAACCCCAAACATTTAAACTCAGGCAAAAAGGCTGAAGAGGAGAAGCCAGACAGAAGGACTGAGGAGGAGCTAGAGCAAGAGGATGTTTCAAGAAGAGGAGAGTGGATGACTGTTTGCTGTGAGGACAGAGATATCTCCACTGGATTTGGCTGCATAGGTGTCAGCGGTAACCCTGAGAAAGGCAATTTCAGTAGCGGAAGCTGGGCAGGAGCCAGCCTGTTGTGGACTGAACAGTGAATGTGGAGTGAGGAAGCAGATCCCTCATGGAATACTTCTTATAGCAATGTTATAAATGCTTTTAAGAACTGGGCTCCAAAGGGCAAACCCACCTTAGAGTATAACAATAGTAACAGTGTTCATGATAATTTAAAAGTATACTTTGCGTTTAGTTTGTCATGGGTAATATCACTCTCTCACTAGGTACTTTCAGACAGAATCATTTTGCTGCCCCCTGACGGTGTTATAAAAAAATCTGGCAAGGCTAACAGAGCCCTTGATACCACAGATTTATGAATAAAGAAAATCAAATTTAAACATTCCCTCCAAATGTTAATGACACGCAACAATACGCTGTTTGGTTACCAGCTATAAATGGAGGGGACCACTTTAATTCAGAACCCAGACAGTCAGACCACTCGCCATGCCCCACTCATCTCACATGAGCACTGTCTGATAAGGCTACAGGAACCTCACCAACCTCAGGTTCAGCAAGTAGCTCAGTCAACATGGATGCTGGGAGAGACTGAGGGCTCCAGCTCTGTTCTTCATAGCTATGAACCGCTCAGTCTTCTAAACCTTGGTTTCTTTTTTTGGCAAAGAAGGGATATCAGCAGCATCCTGAAATGCTTGTTGCAGAAATAAATGAGAAAATGTACCAGAGTTGTGCAGCAGGCACCAAAAAGTAAAAGCAGCCCCATAAATGTCTGGAATTATTCCAGTTCAAACCAGTTAAGATTCTGCTCCACAGCAGATGCTCAGAAAAGGCTCCCATCTCTCCATTGGATCATCTGGAATATTTGGCCAATAGCCAGAGAGTGAAATCAGGCACATCCACTCCTGACCTTGAGCAGGTGGAAAGCTCTCTAATAACCAATGAGGGTACCTTAAGAGCATTACAAGTATTTCCTTGAAAAGAGCAATGAGAGAACAACCATGAGAAAGCTGGGATCATCATGCTGTACACTCGTATTATACCATAGCATACCAGCGCTTCATCATAAACCCAGACTTTGGCCAGAAACATGTGAAAGAAAACCCCACAAAAAGCATCTAGCCTACAAGAGGGGACACACTTCCAAGTCTGTAGGCTCATCAGATTCAGTGGAAACACGTGAAACAGATATCCCTACCTGAAGTTGCTGACTGTCCCAGCTCTCTCTGCACCTGCCCTCCAGCACCATCCCCCTCCTGCACCTCCCACCACCCAATCATCTCCAGCTATCTCTGCTTCCCTGATCTCATGGTAGCTCAGGGCAGGCTCCTCCACAAAACATCATTTGACAATCGCTATCTTCACAACTCTGTTAAGTAGAAAGGTCAATCTTATTTCCCACCTTCTCAAATCAGCCACAGTACATACGACAGACCAGGATCCTTCATTAAAGAGCTATGAATGACTTCATTTGAGCAGTAGCCCAAGAAGAATGGAGCTGTGAGGGATGAGAATAAAGGAGGCTGATAGAGAATGTTTCATATACAAGTAGAGGAAGCTTCCTTTTCCATAAAGTCAAGTTCCACACGTCCTTGGCAACAGCGTGTACCCTATTTCCTCCACCACCCACTTTTTTATGTGTAGCCCAATTCTTCTTTGTGTTTAGTGTCACATAGGCCACATTAATCTTAGAGAAAACTGTGCCCTAAATATTTATTAATCATCAAAAAAGTCACAAAATCCATGAATCACTGATAAACCCATGACACCCTGTTATGTCCTGTCAAAATGGGCACACACTACATATCATCATTCTGAAAAAGGAGAAAGAACAGTATCTAGGATATAAAAACAGTTGCCTCAGTTCCTTCTCTGAGCTATTGACTGTTGGGACCAAGCCTCTTTCTTCCATTTTCATTTCCATAGTCTCCTCTGTGTAGCACAGGGGGCTGGATGCTTGGAAACCACATTTCCTCGATTCTTCTGCTTGCTGTTGTTGGTTAGGCTCTGCCAATGGAAGGCATTTGTGTGAGACTGGAGGTGGAAGGGAGACATTATTTTTCTGCTTTATGTTCCAGCAGAGGCAGGAGGCTGTGGGTGAATGTGGCTTGGTTCCTTCTTGCAGTGAGGGCCCCGTCAGTAGCAAGAGAGGCAGCAGTAGTGATGCCATCGAGTAAATGCAGGCTTGTGGGATCCTACTTAAACACTCTTTCCTCCTTCTCTTCCAACCTGAAGGCTGGGGCAGCCTGCATGGTTACTGATCTCTGGGTAACATTATGTTTCTCCTGTTGCTTTTCCAACTCTTCTAATACTCTTGTGAGCAATTTCTCAAATCAAAAACTCTCTCTGTAAGAAATATTTAGAGGGTTTCTGTTTTCTTGATGGAACCCTGACTGACACATCAGAGAGCTGAAGTCACGTATCGTCAAATCCAGATTTTTTTTAAAGTCCACGTTCCACATGGCCTCCTTGACATCTGCACTTGTGACCACTCTGTTCTCCTGACACCAGTGATTCCCTCAGAGCCACCTGGCTTTCTCTTCAGATTAATTCAGATTTCATTCGTTCTTTCCTAGAGCTTGTTCCTTAGACCTCTTCCTGCCTTGTTCTATATTCTCCCATTGACACAGTGTGATCCATATGTGTGTCATAACCTACGCTAATGTGCCAGTGGTTCTCATGTCTTCAGTCTCACATTTTCTCATAGGAATTGTCACTGCCTGGAGCTTTTGCCTAGGATCTGTAACTGCCAATCTCTTTTCCAGGTCACGATCTCATGTGGAACTGAACTCAAAACGTCTAAAATACTCAAAATATTTAATAATACATTTATTATTTCAACTCCTGTATTTTTTCCTAAAGAGCATAACTTCTATCCAAAGATGCCTCTGGAATCTTAAGAGTCATTCTCTACCTTTCCCTCTCTTTTACTTCGGGCTTTGATCTTGCACCAAATCCTACCCATTCTGCACTAAAATACCCTTAACGGCACCTTCCCTGCTCCTGCTCTGCCATTGCCTTAGCTTGGACCCTCCACATCCCCGACCTGCATTGCACATTAGACTATTCCAAGCTGCCTTCAATGACCAGAGCAGAGAGATATGCCTGAAAACAAGTGTCAACAATGCCTCCATGAATACTCAGAGCCATTTTATGATGGCTCCCGTGTGCTGATCCCTTGAGCTGTAAAGAGTGCTCCATCCCTGTGCATGCCTGTGACCTTTCCTCCACATGCTGTGCCATTCCCTCCCTGCCTTACTGACAAATTTCTCCTCTTTTTCCTCCAAGACTGACATTTCAAATGTCATCTTCTCTACCAAGTCTCTAGTTCTGCCATGCATAGCTACTGCTTTGTACCTAACTTGATTATAGCCCATATCACACTGAATTTTAATACTTTCTTTATGTGCCTTTGACAGGACAATGAACTCCTTAAAGAGGACGATAGGGATGGCCACCTTTGTCCCTAGTACAGGAGGATTGGCCTGAATCATGTGGCTGGGTGCACATGTCCTTTCTCCCGAAATACACGTTCAACCAATGGGCAAGAGATTATGATAAAGCATGAGCACTGGACAAATGAAAATTAAAACTTCCTAACAATTAATTGCTTAGGCTTCTAACACTGCAAAAAACATCCAGGCAAAACAACTGAACATTTGATCAATTCTTCCTTTGCATCTGTAAATTTGGATCATGCATAAGGCAAAACTTTCTGTGTCTGCTTTTAATCTACCTGAAACTAAGCACCATAGGAAAGCTAAAATAATATTCAGACATATATGATGACAAGTGGTTCTCACATCTTCAGTGCCACTAAGGGATAGGATTCTTATTTCTGAATAAAAGATAAGTACAATATGTCAGAATTTAAAGCTGTTTCATTCCTCATTCACATACCAATAATATATACAAATAAATTTCCAAAGTTCAAGCCTTTGGCTGAGTACAAGCACTCCTCCAGAGTTGGTCAAAACCTATATCACCATGTGAATTTTCTTCCTGTTGTTGGGCATACTGATGTAGATCTGATCTTGAGCAAAAAAACTGTCTCCCAAGAGAAATGAAACTGTCTTCATTCTCTTGGCTGTTGTAAACAAGATAGAAATGTTCCAGACTTCATTCTGTCACTCACCTAGGATGAACACAGGCGCAGAAGATCTCTACAGCTCAGATCATCACACATTTTCTGACATTTAATGCCTCATGAATTGTATGTGAACTCCTACTTTAATTCTATTAATATTTGATTTATCCATCTAGAAGAGAATATTTGTAAAAGTAAATGTCAGTTTGTGGAGAGATGCCAAGCCTCATTGGTAATGCCCTCTAGCTGCTAAGCCAGCTACCCCTCTGATGTCTAGCTAAAGCTGATCCTCCTAACTGGAAATTTCCTTATTACTGTACAGTGAACCACCTTTCCTAAATTTGTGTACAAAAAGAAAACTATCAAAAAATCCTACAGAATGTTTTTAAAAAGCATCTTAAAATATTAAGCATCTCCCTTACCAGAGCAAAGGGAGGTAAAGGCTTTCTTGCCTTAGTCATGCTTTTATAAAAAGGAATGGGAATTATCTTTATGGCATGCTAGTATGTGTGAGGCATTTGGCAGAAATAATCCCCACAAGATCTTTGGAGGTAGAGAACACGAGCTTCCACACTTTACTCTGCTTGCTTTCTAGAGTATGTGCATACATGGCTATACCCTATATTGGAATGATGAGCAGCCGGGGACCTGGTGGAATCTCTTCACTTGCACAGCCTCCAGAACTGAAGCTTGTCCATGTTAGCACTTGATATCAACGTGGTGGCTACAATGATGTTGGAGAAGTACACCGTGCAAAGTTTTAAGAATACATGATACAAATATCAAAATTATAAATTAGAAAAATTAGAGGGGCCAAGAAGAGTGATTATATGCCTCATATATAGAGTCTGCCATTTGCTACACTTACAGTTCTTCTTGGGTGCATATACCATCCTTGCAACGGATATTCTGTACCCATATGTTTGAGCTCAAGGAAAACCTTATGATTTCCTAGTACAGCCCTCCTCAGCCCATAGACACTTTAGCAGGCCCAGAATAACATGTGCTACTTCACACAGGTTGGTCACTTGTCTGTTCCTATCTTTAATGTTCATCTTCACTCGAAATTTAAGCACTGTCTGGTAAGACTTGTCAAACATCCAGGGCATTGGACCAAAGAAAACACCAAGGCACAAAACTCAAAAGGTGTAAGTAATGATGTACAAATTCTATTTCTAGAAATAAATACAATCGAGTAATTTAAACAGCTGCAACTATTTGTTGAGTCTGTCACATGTCTAGAAGTAATAATAGGTAAGAATAAATTGGTATTAAACACATATTAATTCTTAATGCAAGAACAGAAAACCAAATACCACATGTTGTCACTTGTAAGTGGGAGGTAAACACTGAGCACACATGAGCATAAAGACAGGAACAGCAGACACTGGGGAGTACTAGATATGGAAGAGAGAGGAGTTGTGGGCTGAAAAACTATCTACGGGTACTATGATCACTATCTGAGTGATGGGGATTATCTGTATCACAAATCAGCATCATGCAATATACCCATGTAACAATCCAGTGCTTTTATCCCATGAATCTAAAATAAAAGTTGAAATTATTTTTAAAAACATAGATTCAAATACAGAAGGAACTTAAAAATAATCCTAAAAGATGTTAGTTCAAAACATATATCCTTATCATCTTGCAGAGATATTAATTTTGTTCACTAAGTCCATTTGAATGCCCAAAAAGTTTTCTTTCCAAAGTACAGTATCTGTCATTAATTTGAATCACTTACAATGCTAATGGTAATGGTATTGTGCTAATGGTAATTCACACTTAAAAAAAACCCTGGAACATTCATTCATTCTTTCATTTATTCATTCACCCAAGACTTTAAGCTCCTATTTTATGTCTAGCTCTCTGCCAGGTGTTGGGGACATAAAATAAATCACAGTTCACAGCCTACGGGAGTAGCCAATGGTAAAAACACAGCCACAGAACAAAGTCCAAGGTACAAGAGACAGGCATGTCAATAGGCGTGTAAGGAGGCAGCAGAGGTGGGCAATAAGGGAGGTGGGGTGCAGTTTACAGAAGCATCGCTGCTTGTGCTAGGCCAGGAAGGATGTGCAGGCGCTCACTAGCAGGAGAACGGAGGAGGATACTGTAGGGAGAGAAGACACCTTGTACAAAGGTACAGATACATAACTGAACGTGCTGTGTTTGAGAAGGGATGAGTGGTTGGTTCAGTAGTTGGAGTCAGAAATAGTGAGGAAAGGCTGGGGAGCAGGTTAAGTTTATGGTTGGTCCTAAGGGGCCTTGCATGCCACCCCAAAGAAGGAACATTTTTTAAAGTAAATGGGACAAGAAGACAAATTCATTGGCAATGATGGGCAATGAAACTATCGATCTACTCTAAAAACAGGAACCTCTGACACAAGAGAATGGATTAGAAGGTTGCTAGTGGGATCAGAGGAGAGACATTAGTTAAAACTTTTGGTAACAATGATGGTTACAAAGGCTGAGAGCATCAGGGAAGACCAGGTGAGGGAAATGAAGAGGAAGTAATGAATAAGAGACTTTTAAGTAGTTGGCTCCATAGAATGCTGGGGCTCATCGTCGTGAGAAGCTGGGGATGGAAGTGGGGTTTCTGGTATGGGCTGTTAGATAGGTGATATGTATTATCATTTGGGATCATTTCTTTCTGGAATTTTTCTCATGCTTCTTTTTTGTGACTAGTTTATTGATTTGGTTGTCCATAATGTTAGAAGCTTTGCCTATGGAAGTGACCTGTTTTTGGAGTCCCTGGATTGCTATAATTACTGGGCCTATGGGAAAGGTAAAAGCTGTGAGAGGAAGGGGACAAGGGCCAATGCTGGCAAAGTCTGGCCCAGGGAGGTAGCAGTGGAAGCAGGAAGGGTGACATGGGCATGAGTGACATGGTTACAAAACATTTGAGAGGACGTGAGGCCTGGGATGGCAGAATACAGGAAATGAGGGACCAAAGACCACCCATGTGTTTGGTCTGCATAAACCATATATGTGATAAGGGGATCACATTGTGGAGAGGAAGAAGAAAGTCAGAATGAAGACTGGGGTAGCAAAGCATGCATTTAGGTCTCACTCACTGAAAGCAAAGTGAACATGTTTAGCGGGAGACAGGAAAGCAGACTGGAGCTCTGGAGAAAGAGACAAGCATTCAGTTAATAGCATGGCATCATCCTTGTAAAAGTGGGAGCTGAAACTGTGAGTCAATTTCTGATGGTAAAAGAGCAAAGAGAAGGTATGGAAGATAAGCAGTGAAAATTACCAATAGTTAGGGAGCAAAAGAATACAAAAGCACTGATGAAACCAGGAAATCTGTCAGAGTGTTGAGACAGAGACCAAGATAATGCAGTAATATGGCATCCAAAGAAGGAGGTACCTCCAAAAGAGGGACAGGCAACAGTAATTCATGTACATCTTGCTGGACTATGATTGATACATTTCATAAGGAAAAGAGAAAATTTCTAGTTTAAAGTTCACAGAGGTCTCAATTATCTCATTTTGCATGAAAAATTCGTTCATTTCTGCCTGTTCACAATGAAAATGCACAGTAACACCCAGTCACAAATTAACAAAAGACAAATGAATAAAACTTTCAACACCCTGATTACTCATTAGGCTAAATAGTGAAAAGAGGGAAAGGCTTCACATTAAAAATATATATTTAACCTGCTAGACTGAAAACCAAATTGATTCTTTCTCCAAAAACTCAGTCTGGCCTTATCAGGCATCTTAGGTACAACTGGAATTTCCAGAGTAAGTCAGTTCCTTGTCTAATACTGCTCACCTTCAGACAAAAAAAAAAAGGTAAATTATTTTCTTTCTTTTAGACTCTCAGCTCTTTTCCAGGAAATTTACCTGATAAAATGAATTTAGGAAATTGTTCAAAGTTCCCTTATGTATCTTTTTCAGGAAAACTTCTGTTGGTGCTAGGTATTCAAGCAAAACAAACAGAGATACAAATATGAGTAATTAGATGTTCAAAAGAATATAGAAGCAGTGATCAGCTGGGCTGGGTTTGAGAACTGACTTGTCTACTAACAGGCTGCCTCATCCTGAGCAAGCCCTTACCTAATGAGAACTTAGTCTGCTCATGTGTTCAGTAAAGGAATTACCCCTGGTCAACGGTTATGGAGAGTTCCAGTTTCTATCTCTATCCAGCGATGTATCTATACATACACTCATCGTTTTGTAGTGGTCATCTGGAGAACTGTATTAAGAATTCTGAGGGCACGTCTAGACGCACTGGGAAAGGTGCCTTGTTTGATTAGTAATGTTTGCTTCATTCCTGGATGTGCAAGGAAGTGGGAATGCAGGAGGCTTGCATTTGGCTTTGCTTAAAGTTCTCTTCAAATTTTAAAATGTTATATTCTATGCATAGGTATCCAATATTTTGTTAAGTAGCTTTAAATAGTGAATTCAAAAAGACAGAGATCAGAAATTCCAGAAATCCAAAAGGCAGAAATTAGATCTCTGTAATTGTGTCAATGAGGGGAATTGCATGTGGAATTCAAGAACCCATTAGAGTGTGATCTTTGTATGTATCCTCTCAGAATTTCAGTTTTCTCACCTGGAGAAGAAGGTAATACCTGGCCCTGCCCAGCAACTCTGGCCAGCTCTTTACAAGAAACCTGACTGAGCCATGAAATATGGCAATCTGTAACTTGTAATCTGCACAAACTTTAACTGACTGCATGTATGCTTTGTGTACATTGATAAGACGCTGTGAGGGGTTGGGAGACATTAAGTTTAAGATACAGTAATTTCAAGCTGTCACAATGACCTCTGACTTAGATCAGATTCAATAAACAGCCTGAGATGGAGACTATGTTGAACGGAATTTCCTCAGGTGGGGAGCAGTGAGAAAAGCAGGACTGGGCAGGAGAACCCGCTGAGCAAGGCTGCAGTCTTGGCTGTGGTCTGCTCTGTAGTCAGCTTCAGTCTGACCCCATGGGGAGCTCTGGAGCATGGATTGCAGCACAGAGTTATCCCATCTGAAGTAAGAGGGCTGGGATTTTTGTATCCCACATCAGCTGGTCATTGGCAGAGATCTTGCCTCCAAATTGGGTGGAGGCTTGAAGGAGGCAGATCCTATTTGGTGGAGGACAACTGGTTGAAAGGGCTGCTAAGGGCTCGCAGCTGCCCCACACTCACAGAACTGGGGGATAGGCATACCTGGCAGTGAAGGGGTTCTGGATGAGGCACCAACAGCCATTACTAAAATATCAAAGCAGAAATGTGGAATACCCAAGAGGAAACACAGGTCGGAGGCTCAGAGGAGAAAGCTGGGCAGAAGATAAAAATGCAGCAGTCACCAGCATAGAGATGGGAGTGGATACACTTAGCCAAGGAGAAGAGGACAGAAGGAAGAAGGGAGTCTAGGACCAAGCCACCTGCTCACCTGTGAGGCCGGCAGACAGAGTAGGAGGAAATCAGGAGGGTGTGGGGGATGTGGCAAGAATTCTTCAAGGAGGGCATGGCCACCTTTGCCCAATGCCAAAAGAGGTCAAGCAATATGAGGACCAAAATGTGTCCACTAGAGTTACTAAAACCACTAGGAAGAGTGGTTTCAGTGAAGTGGTGAGTGTCTAGAAACTGGACTGCAGTTAAGAGTGGTTTGTGAAATAAACTTTCTTATTTACTGAATTTCAAAATAGATACGATGTTAGGTTATAGGCGTTGTTCAGTTTTATCAACAGTATTATCATAGCAATGTCTTTAAAAGACACAGAGTACAAAATAAAATCAATTGCCAAGTGCAAGCATGCACAGAAGTCCCTGCTGCAGATACACACTGAGGGCTGAGGGAGGAACAGCAGATGATGACAACCTGCCTGCCTATCCTGGCTAAGGGGTTTACCAGGCCATGCCACTGGGCTAGCCTGTGGTACCCAACCCTTGTGCAGGATCTGGCTCCCTTGCAGAGGGGGATGCAGGGCCCCCTAGAGCTCCCCTCCTCTGGCATGGCCCTGCCATGACCCTGCTGGTCCCAGAATCCATGCCTGTGAGGGAGATGTTCTTGGAATGCGACTGTCGCCTCTGTGAAAGGTGAGCCTGAAGTGTAACTCAGGGTCATGTCTCAACCCTGATCAAAGCCTCTCTCACTTGTCTTTGCAGTACTCTCACTGGCTCTCCACTTGGCCCTTGCTCCCTGGAGCTCTCAGGTGGAGGACAGGGGCCTGCAACAAACCGGAACAAATTCATAACTGAACTCTCACTCGCCTTGCAGCCATATTTTTTAGACCCAAACTAATTACTTCCAGATGTAATCGCATAAGCCAATGAGAACTCTGAGATTCCTCACAGCATTGTTCTATCAGGAACCAGCAAGAACAAAATGCAGCTTTGGAAGGTAGGCATCTTGTTAACCTGTGCTTAATAAAACAGATCCATTAAAAGTTGAGGTCATCTCTCATTCTTAGAGACACCTCCACTAACTGCCTTGCCCCACTAGGAAAAGCAAATAGAATGGACTCTGCTAAAAGATCACCAAACTCCCCTGGGCACAGGGCCTGGCCAGGTGAGGTGAGTGTGAAAGACCAGGGTATGTTGGGGAGCAGGAGAGCCAGACCTTCTGACCCAATGAAGTGCCGGAGGTAACTCAAGTCCAGACAAGAACTGTAATGTAAGGCTGGCACTGCAAATCCTCTAGCTTCTCAATAAAAGCTCCCAATTAAATTTTTATGGAAACTTTCCAGATTCAAAACATGTACACCGATCAAAAATGTATGTAACTGGGGCAAGTTTCCCAGGTCACCAGCCTTTGAGCCTCATTATAAAATGACGTGGCATGTAAGACCTTTCCAGAGAGATAGAAACTACCATAGACCACAATGGTGGCAGGAACAGGAAGTGCAGGAAGAGTGTAAGGCTTAGTGTCCTCATTGTACATGTGAGGAAACTGAGGCACAGGGGAGGGATGACTCCCCAAGGAGCAGTGGACTCTGGTGTGGGTCCAAGTGTCCCATGTACAGGGCCCAGGTTCTTCCCACTGCTCCATGACATCCTCAGAATGCTAATGGGGGTAATTGTTCTCATCCCAAGATCCCAGGGGATGTTCTGCTGAATGTCTGGATGTTTGCAGGAAAATAATATGCAAGATGGGAGTCAAAGAAACTTAAAACCATTATTTCGTAAATTGTGTAAACTGTTTCACATTAAAAATTTTGCTTATTATTTCTTAAGATTTATTTAGCACAGGGATAAAATTCAAATAAATTACACCAAAGGAGCCTTTTAAGATTTTGATCTTGGGAATTCTGGAAATGTTTACAAATTACTCATAATTTTGCTCATATGGGTAGAAATGGCAAAATACACATTTAATTAAATAAGAATCTTGAATCATCACACAGTTTCACAAGAAAACAAACCCCACAAAACGCCTCCTTATAAATATCCTCCTAAACATCAAGTATACGAAATGCCCTAAGAGAGATCTATGTTTTCTCCTCATGAAAATGGAGTTATGCTTATGAATAAATTTAATGCTTACTGTACATCAATAGATTTTAGTGCCGCTGGCACTGGGACCAAATACAACAGGATCTGTGTTTAGAATATGAACCAGACAAGATGAGAACAGAAGTGAGAAATTAAGCATTCTTTATGTTTTAAATTAATAAGCTGCTCACTGGCTCTCAGATATGCCCGAGCTGCCTAAAATGACAATGTGCAACCTCCACAGGCACAAAGAACTTTTGCAGATGCTGATTCCATTTAGTTGCACAGTGATGATGTGTGTTAGAGGCAGGCAGCCATGGTCCCTCCATTTTACATATCAGGCAACCAAGGCACAGAGAGGTTATGAAACTAACTCAGGCTCACAAAGCTAATGAGCGCTGAAGCCTGTGCTGGAATCCAAGCTCCATCCTGAAGTCCCAGGTTCTCTGTTTCACAGCAGACCACTTCCCATAGTTGGTGAGATGCCACAGAAAACAACAGAGGCTCCCTCTTTCCATTATGTTGCTGCTGGATGAAGACACAGGTTCTGATCCCAGGGGAAAGTTTCAGACAGGAATAAGACTCCTTCTATTCTGAACCAGCACAGCATATGCACTGCTTGGTCTCCTAAAATCTGGGTGGTGCATTTTTGTAAGACACTTCCATGACCTCTTTCCTTCCACAGGAATAAAAGGTTTCCGTCTTCCAGGAGAGACCACTCTGCACACTTGCTTCTCCCACACATCACAGAAGCAAGGTACTGTTAAGGTTCTTACTTCTCCTGGATTGACAGAGAGAGTAATAATGGAAGTGCAAAACTGTGATTCATTCTGTTAACCCCATGTTTTGCTTGTCTCACCCAGGCCTCCCTCACTAAAAACATAAAATGGAGAAAGGTGTGAGGAGGGAGACATGGGGTAACCAGAGAGAAGCTGTATAGGCTGAAAAATAGAAAGGCGGCTTGCAGCAAATATCAACAGTGTTGGCAGGAAATGCAAGAAGGGAGTGTGATTCCTCCCTCAGTAAGTGCAGACCAGACATTCCTTGAGGGGAGCTGGCAGGGCAGGGAAGGAAGGGGAGTGGGATGCAGGTGTGATGTGGTTTTCCAGAGAAACTGAACCAATAGGGGAGAGAGAGAATGTGTGTGTGTGTATATGTAGAGGCATGCAATTACGGGGGCCGAGAACTCCCATGATCTGTTGTCTGCAAGCTGGAACCCCAGGGAAGCCAGTGGGGTAATTCAGTTCCAGTCCTAAGGTCTGAGAACCAGGGAAGCCAATGGCATAAATCCCAATCCAAGGGCATGAAAAGATGAGATGAGATGTTCTAGCTTACTCCATGAGGCAGGGTAAAAGGGGGCAAATTCTTCCTTCCTCTGCCTCTTGCTCTATCCAGGCCCTCAATGGATTGGATGATGCCCATCCACAAGTGGGGAGGATGATCCGCTTCACTGACTCCACCTATGCAAATGCTAATCTGACTCAGAAACTCAGACACATTCTGAAATCATGTTTAACTTGGGCACCCTGGGGACCCCGTCAAGTTCACATAAAATTAACCACCACAGGCAACTTTGGTGAGACAAAAACCTAAGATATGACACCTGGAGATGTCTCCATGGACTTCAGTATTCCAAGGGTTCCAGAACTATTGGGTTTAATTCCATTTTAATACACTTAACTATTTACAATGTTGAAATAAAAAACAACATGCACATTTAAATACATCATGTATTGAATTTTAATATTTTGAAGCCACCAGTCGGTTATCTGGATCTGCCAGGGTCATTTACCACTCTGTACTAGGTAGATTCAGAAGAAAGCTGCCCTTGTCATCTACACTAGATTGAAGAATATGACGGAAGCTGTGAGATAAACTGTAAAAAGTGTTACCATCTAGAACTGCTTATCTGTCTATATCCAGATCTCCATGATATTATGAAATCAAACAAAAGAATGCACACAGAAATAAACTGGATATTAACACTGTTTTAAGACTACATCTGTAAATCCGGGTTTCAAATAGTTAAACTTATTAATATAGCTTCATTTTATTTAATTGGTAGGGTTTATAAGTAAGTATATATTATAATGTACAAGTAAATTTATGGAACTAAAACACCATTTTATATCTTTTACATATTAGAAATCAGCCTGACATTTTTTTAATGGATTCCTCTACTTAGATTGAAAATCACTGAACTAGCGTACCTCAAGGCTGTAGCTTTTGAGCTTTTTCATTTTGTGTATTTACTTATTATTTTATTGCCTAAAGGAATTTCTAAAGTTGAAGTAGAGATTGTTTACTTTTTATATGCCCCAGGAACTCTACTTTCCTGTTCTAATTCTATCTTTCAAATTGGTTCATTAAACCAAAAAAAAAAAAAAAAAAAAGAGAAAGGATTCCGGACAGAAACTGTGTTTGCCTTCAGCTGCTGTAGTACTTTGCGTGAGCTTAATCACAACAAGGCAGGTGTCTAGATCAATGCAACGGGCTTGGGCAAACAGTAGTGAGTAACAGTGTGCAGAAGAAGACAGAGAAGCTCAAAGATTGGCTATGATGTTGGTACTAAGTTAGGTTTAGATGTGTGTTAGTTTTCATCCACACTTGGCAGTCTGAGATACTGAACCCAGAGGAAACACCCAAACCATGAGTAAGGGTGAGCCTAGGTCACTGAAAGAAAGAAGGAACAGAAAGAGGGAAGGGAAGTACCCTTCTTCCCTTCTTCTTTAATGACAGAATCTTGATTTCTAGGTATTGATTCCCAGAATGAAGACTGTGCTCCCCAGCACCACTTGCAGCTGAGTGTGGCCATGTGACTAGGTCCTAGCCTATGAGATCAGTGACTGTGGTGTGTGGGCGATAGGATGCTTAGAGGGAGCTCATTCAGCAAGGAGGGCCACCATTTTGTCATTCTGCCTTATCTCTCCCATCTTGCTCTCTGTCCATGTTGGTTCGAGCTCTAGCTGCCATCTTGATCTACGATTTGTTTTTGAGAGGCTGTGTAGATCTGAAATATAGGAACTTGGGTTCTCAGTGACATGGGGGAGCCACCCTGCTAGTCCTAAACCCACCCCTGACTTTTTTATGTAAAAGAGAAACAGGTTATTCATGTATATGCAAATTGGGTTCTCAGTGACATGGGGGAGCCACCCCGCTAGTCCTAAACCCACCCCTGATTTTTTTATGTAAAAGAAAAACAGGTTATTCATGCATATGCAAATAAAACTAACTCTGAGACAGAAGAGCAGGGCCAAGGTCAAGTACAGCAAGAATGAGATAAAGTTGGCATCAGGAGGCAGAGAGAGGCAAGATTCAGAGCAAGATGACAGTAAAAGGAAAGTAGGATGGCACAAGAAGTCCAGAACTAGAACCAGGACCAGGCATCCCAACATATTTCTGACATCCCTTAGGTCTCTTAAATGTGTAGTAGGGGTAGGGGAGGTATGGCAGCTTAGAGCAACCATACTGGCTGGAGAACCAATGCAAAGCATAGCAGAGCATGTAGAAACATTCTAAATGCACCTGGAATGAGGTGGGCCATGAGGTGCGACTAAAAACAACCCTGTTTTTTTTTTTTTTTTTTTTTTATTATACTTTAAGTTCTAGGGTACATGTGCATAACGTGCAGGTTTGTTACATATGTATACTTGTGCCATGTTGGTGTGCTGCACCCATCAACTCGTCAGCACCCATCAACTCATCATTTACATTAGGTATAACTCCCAATGCAATCCCTCCCCCCTCCCCCCTCCCCATGATAGGCCCCGGTGTGTGATGTTCCCCTTCCCGAGTCCAAGTGATCTCATTGTTCAGTTCCCACCTATGAGTGAGAACATGCGGTGTTTGGTTTTCTGTTCTTGTGATAGTTTGCTAAGAATGATGGTTTCCAGCTGCATCCATGTCCCTACAAAGGACACAAACTCATCCTTTTTTATGGCTGCATAGTATTCCATGGTGTATATGTGCCACATTTTCTTAATCCAGTCTGTCACTGATGGACATTTGGGTTGATTCCACGTCTTTGCTATTGTGAATAGTGCCGCAATAAACATACGTGTGCATGTGTCTTTATAGCAGCATGACTTATAATCCTTTGGGTATATCCCCAGTAATGGGATGGCTGGGTCATATGGTACATCTAGTTTTAGATCCTTGAGGAATCGCCATACTGTTTTCCACAATGGTTGAATTAGTTTACAATCCCACCAACAGTGTAAAAGTGTTCCTATTTCTCCACATCCTCTCCAGCACCTGTTGTTTCCTGACTTTTTAATGATTGCCATTCTAACTGGTGTGAGATGGAATCTCATTGTGGTTTTGATTTGCATTTCCCTTATGGCCAGTGATGATGAGCATTTTTTCATGTGTCTGTTGGCTGTATGAATGTCTTCTTTTGAGAAGTGTCTGTTCATATCCTTTGCCCACTTTTTGATGGGGTTGTTTGTTTTTTTCTTGTAAATTTGTTTGAGTTCTTTGTAGGTTCTGGATATTAGCCCTTTGTCAGATGAGTAGATGGCAAAAATTTTCTCCCATTCTGTAGGTTGCCTGTTCACTCTGATGGTAGTTTCTTTTGCTGTGCAGAAGCTCTTTAGTTTAATTAGATCCCATTTGTCAATTTTGGCTTTTGCTGCCGTTGCTTTTGGTGTTTTACCATAAAAACCCTAGAGGAAAACCTAGGTAGTACCATTCAGGACATAGGCATGGGCTAAAAACAACCCTGTTTTAAGGCATCTTTCTTTACATGGACTTCTGAAGCCACCAAGCCTCACTGGTTCATGATGGGCTGTCCTGTTCTGCTCTTGGAACCAAGTGGAAGCAAGTAGGTCTATAAAGAACTCTCATTTCATAGGCCTGTAGGGTTTAGAAATGGTTACTGCTACCCAACACCTCTATGGCTGTCTCCTACTAGAATAGCTGGGGTGGCCAGGGCTCCTCTGCTCTTTCTCCTCCCTTCCAGTCACTGGGAGGCACAGGAAGCTCTGCTGTCCCCTCAGCTGCCACTCTCAGAGGCAAGCTTTCCATGAGTTCCTGGTGACCCTAACTCCTCAAGTCTTGGCAATGCTTTCTCCTTGGCCTTGCTGTCTAGCAAATTCCCAGAAATCTGCTGGCTTTGTTTCCCAGAAATCTACAAGCAGTGCTGTTCCATTCCCTCTGGCTGCATTCTTTCTGGCTCCATTCCCTCAGGCACCCCGGATATTCTGCCTGCATATACAGCTCCCACGTTGGCTTGCCCTTGAATGGCTGGCCATCTGCCTAGGACCCTCTTATTCACTGTCCTTTCTTCTGAGTTCCCAGGACAGCATTTTCTCCCTAGGCTCATCATTCCTTAAAGGAGAAAGGAAAATCATCTTTACTAAGAAAATGCTGCATGGAGAGCACAGACTTTGGCAACAGAAAGACCTGGCAAGTTATTTCAACTCGCTGACCTCAGTTGCCATGTCTGTAATATGAGGCCAATAACGCTTCCTTTGTAAAAATGTTGGAGGCAGTGGAAATAAAGTATGCATTCACAGTACCTATACATCACAGGCATGGGATAAAATCACTGTTTTATCATTGCATTAGTAATAGCATCAGAGTGACCATTTAATGGAACCACGGGGAAATAAAGCCTGTCTCTAGCACATAGCATCCCCAGTAAGGTGAGGGGTTTCTGATTCCAGGAGGCAGCCCTGTTTATCCAGAAGACATGTATGCCCTTGAAGTCCATCTCAGATTGCTTTTCAGCAGGGCTGCTCAGGAAGTCCTGAGCCTCCACATTAAAAAGTAGCAGTTGGGGCCAGGCGCAGTGGTTATGCCTGTAATCCCAGCACTTTGGGAGGCCAAGGTGGGCGGATCACGAGGTCAGGAGATTGAGACCATCCTGGCTAACATGGGGAAACCCCATCTCCACTAAAAATACAAAAAATTAGCCAGGCGTGGTGGTGGGCACCTGAAGTCCCAGCTACTCAGGAGGCTGAGGCAGAAGAATCGCTTGAACCCGGGAGGCGGAGTTTGCAGTGAGCCGAGATCGCACCACTGCACTCCAGCCTGGGCAACAGAGCGAGACTCTGTCTCAAAAAAAAAAAAAAAAAAAAAAAAAGTAGCAGTTGGTCATCCCTCCACTGCAGTGACCATGCCTAGGAAAGGGCGCCAGCAATGGCAGGGTCTGGCAGTCTCCACATTTGGCCCATACAGTTCTGTTCTCATTGCTGCTATCACAACCCCAACCTTGCTGGAAGTCTCACTCCAGCAGGGAACATCCTGTGTTGCTATTTCTCTTCCTCCCCTGCCCATCCATTTGTCTTGGCTTCTATGACAGTAAGTCCTGTTACCCCAACCTCAGGCCTAGAGCAAGGGCAGGCAGGAGAAGCTTTGAACAAGGAAACAGGAAGCATACAGGGAGCAGATGGACTCGGTGGTGCACCTGCTGGAAACATCACGCAGTGTCTGCATCCCTAAGACTACCTAGGTCCTTTCTGGGCACAAGGAAATGAGAAGATAAGCAGCAAATCTGCAGAGAACCTGAAATTCTTTTGACTTCTTGTTCTTTTAGCAATATCACTCTTGGGGGCTGATTGGAATAAGTGTATTTTCTGGTTCGGGAACCATCAGGCTTCCTGAGGTTGAGTGGCCATGTGGAGACTGTGATGTAAGGAGTCCCGCGGGGTCTTGCTGTAATTACCAATATCGCTGAAGTGCTGTTCTCCCTCAGCTATGTCTTCCAGTTCATGTACCCCTGTGTCTGAGCTGGCTCTTGATTCTGGAATCACAGAGTGACTGCAATATACTCTCTTCCTTCTACCACACTCTCCTGTTTCCCTGGAGAGAAAACTAGGACAAGGCAGGGACTTAGAGCCTGGCTGAGCCAGAGAAATACCCTAAAGTTTAATACAGAAAAGACCATTTTGGAAAAAAAAAGGATAGCATTAGTTTAACGGCCTTCATTTAAAAATATGTTAAAAGTCTTTCTGGAAGCTTATATCTAAATTTATCCATTGCTTTAAATTCATACTGAATAAATAAATACATAACTTATTGAAATTTCTGTATTTTGCTTGTTTAAATGGATCCTATATAATTTATGTGGTCCTTTATTAAATAAACATATATGGAAATGCTACCTTGTACCATATAATATTCTAAGTGCAGAGAAGTTCAGAGCCAAGAAAAGACAAAACCATGGGAGTCAAGTGCTATGGAGCATGAAGTGTCTACCCCAGGGTCTTCCCCAGAGGACCTGGGAGGGCCACTGAACTCAGCAAAAGACAGCTGGGCATGTCTGCAAAGGCATTTTTAGATAATCTGTGTGATGGTTAATTTTGTACGTCAATTTGGCTAGGCCACAGTACCCAGATATGTGGGTAGAAAGGTCTGGGTGTTCTCGTCAAGGTGTTTTTTAGACAAGATTAACATTTAAACCTATAGACTTTGAGTAAAGCAGATCATCCTGCATAATGTGGATGAGCCTCATCCAATCAAAGGATTTAAGAAAAAGACTGACCTCCCTGAAGAAGAGGGAATTCTGCCAGCAGACCACCTTTGGACTGAAGTGCAACTCTTCCCTAGCTCTTAAGCCTTGTGACCACTCTGCAGATTTTGATATGCCAGTTTTCATAATCATCTAAGCCAGCTCCTCAAAATCAGTCAGTCTTGCACACACATACACACATCCTAGTGGTTTTGTTTCTCTGGAGAAACCACTGTAGTCTGCTCTGGACCACGAGCCACATTAGACACTCTGCACACAATGCCAGCATATGCAAAAGAAGAAGCTGAGGTTCATGGAGGTTAAGTCAATCTTGTCTCATCACAATGTCTGTGAGAAATGGAGGGAGTCTGAATCAAGACTGCACACTGATGAGGAGAGGACACCAGAGCTAAGGCCAGGAGCATTCACGTATGTTAGCGTTTCTATTCCCTTTCCTCCCATAACTTCCTCATTGGATGGCCTGTTTTAGAAAGGATCCTCCATGTACTTTTTTTTAAAAACATATATTTAAACAAATGCAAAGTCAGAGTACAGCCTGCTCTGTAGCTCACAGGAGAATGATGATGGCCAAGTCCTAGGACATGAGTGGTCCTCTGACAACTGATCAGAATTTTGAAACTTCCTTCTCCATGGCTGGATGCATTAGCTGTACAGAATTCTGACAAAAAAGAGGCTGCCTCTGCCTTCAAGTGACACTGACGACTAAACCAGTATCAGTTACTTCTCCAAAGACTAAACCAATATCAGTTATTTCTCCAAGTAAAGACATTTCCCCCAGCATTTGCTGAGGCCATCACACACATGCAATGATCACTTAGCTGGACATGGTAGTGCACACCTGCAGTCATAGCTGCTCTGGAGGCTGAGGTGGGAGGATTGCCTGAGCCCAGCAGCTCGAGACTATGGTCCCATGATTGTGCCACTGCACCCCAGCCAGGGCAACAGAGCAAGACCCAGACTCTTAAAAAAATAAGCTCTCACAACATGTCCTATTTAATTTAGCTGCTTAAGGGAACACATCCACAGCAGTTTTCCATTCAACTCAACAACTTTGTGTCTTAACAGTGGTCAAAGTAAGTGCAAATGTTAGAAGATGAATACTGCAAATACAGAATTTTCTGGAGTAAGTATTATTCTTTATAATTACAGGGCAGCATGATCAACAGTTAACATGAAAACTCCCAGGAAGAGAAGGTGCTCAATCACAGATTCCTGAAGTGAGAACACAGGCATTTGAGGCTCGGTAAATGGTCCCTCCACCACTCATCTGCTCAAGCCAGAAACAGGACATTTTCTTGATTATACCCCTTCTTACCTGCCATAGTCCATTCAGGTCTACATATTCTAGCCCCTAAATATAACATATCTGGAATCCATCATTGCTGTCACTCCTCTAGTTCAACACTACCTCACTGCTCTGGGGACCACCACAATAGCCTCCTTCTAAGCTGGGGACTAAACTTCCCTCTTTTCTCCAATTTTCCTTCTCTGAACTACAGCAAGAAGGACCTTTCATGAATGAAATTTGATGGGGTCACCCACCTGCTTAACATGCTTTCACAGACCCCAGTTTTTCTCCGTGGGTCTGTATAGCAGACCTTCTGTATAGCAACTCACATGGCCTGGATGCCTCCAAGTTCATCTGATCCTTTAACCATGTGCACCTTCTTTCTTTTCTTTGAAAATGTCAAATTCTTCTCCTCTTTGAGACTTTCCCTCATGATCCCTCCTCATGGAAGCTCCTCGTACCAATATTAACTCAGCTAAATTCCATTCATCCACCTCCATTTCTCCATGAAAGCCTTCCCCTGTCTTTCAGGTTAAATTAAATCCCCCTGTGACTCTCAAAGCACCTGAATTTTCTCCTTAATAGACTTTTTGCAATTTCTAATCATATATATGTGTGCATGCATTATATATCTTGCATATTTTATTTAATGTATTTTCCACATTATAGACCCAGTTACAAAGGAGATTTGCAAAGTATTACATGGTATTATATATATGGTGTTGCAAAATACATTATAGACAAGATACTCAAAAGATGGGCATGACAAGGTTCCAATACAACTGGCATGCTAAAAGGAAGGCTGTTATCCATGAGGAGCAACACAGCTAATACTTCCATTATTAAATATTTCAATTTTGTGCCAATGAAATCAAATTGCATTGTTTCAAATCATCTGAATATGAAATTTATTTTCCATGTTTCAATACTTTCATCTGTATTATTGTGAAAACTATGATTGTTTTGGCTTATTAATTTTGTGCATACACTTTTACCTTGGAACAAGTGACACAAGTCAATAAAGGCAGAGAATGGACCTAATTAACTGCAGAAATAATGCCTGATGGCATATCTAGGCCTGAGACATATACATGAGTTATTTCATACATTTAACAAATATTGACTTAGAATTGACTTTCTCACAGCACTCTGCCAGGTACTGTGAGTTACAGGAGTGAGTTAGAAAGACAGGAGTCTACAACATGCAGGAGCTGTGAACACAAGACACACCAAACGTGCAAATTAGGTAATAGCAAAGAATAGCAATCAATCTAGTGCCCATCAGTGGTGGACTGGATAAAGTAAATGTGGTATATATATACCACAGAATCCTATTCAGCCATAAAAAAGGAATTAAATCACTTCCTTTGCAGCAACCTGGATGCAGCTGGAGGCCATTATTCTAAGCAAATTAAGGCAGAAACAGAAAACCAAATATGGCATGTTGTCGCTAGTAAGTGGGAGCTAAACATTAAGTATGGACATGAAGATGGGACACTGGGGACTCCAAAAGGGGGATAGGAGGGAGGGGGCAAGGGTCGAAAAACTTCCCATCAGGTACTATGTTTACTAATTGGGTGATGGAATCAATAGAAACCCAAACTTCAGCATCACACAATATACCCTTGTAGCACACCTGCACATGTATCTTTTGAAAATGGCAATCACAGCAACCTGGATGGAATTGGAGACCATTATTCTAAGTGAAGTAATTCAGGAATAAAAAACCCAAACATCACATCTTCTGACTTACAACTGGGAGCTAAGCTATGAGGATGCAAAGGCATAAGAATAATACAGTGGACTTTGGGGACTCGGAGGGAAAGGTGGGAGGTGGGGTGAGGGATAAAAGACATGGGGTACAGTGTATACTGCTCAGGTGACAGGTGCACCAAAATCTCAGAAATCACCACTAAAAAACTAATTCATGTAACCAACCACCACCTGTTCCCTAAAAACCTATGGAAATAAAAACTAAAAATAAAGTTAAAAATCCAAAGTGGAAATTAGGAAGGAGCAGGATAGGGACTACCTGAGTGGGCCTGACATGGTATGGACCAGGCTCAATGGCCCACACCTGATCGCTGTCCCCATAGCACAGCCCCACTTTTGTACTGTCTCAGTATCACAGCAGAGGGTGGAAACCCTTCCTGGGCATCACAGATTTCTTTCTGGCAAGGTTTCTGCCTTATGACTCTTAAGTTCTGTCAAATGCACACTCTTTAATATTTCTCTGGTTCCTTGGACTAGTGTAAGCCCCTCAGGTAAAGGTAAAAAATGTAGAGTTTCTTCTCTACAACACTTCATCTAGAGCTGTCATTCTAGGTATGCCCTTTCCAGCCTATTGAATTTCTAATACCTGGAGCTGGCCAATTTCCTAACTCTGGTCTCCAGCTCTAATGCTGTTCTGAACCAATGAAATCCTATTTCACAAGACTCAACCCACATACAAGTAGATCTTCTGTGTCCCTTCATTTCTGGGAATCCCCAAAGGGGGTTCTTCTTCACAAATCTGTTTTCTTTCTAGAGCTCCACTCTCACCTGAGCACGTCCGCTCCCTAAAAATCTCTTGAAGACACCTCATAGGGGGCCACTCAGAAAAAGGCCACCGATTTCCACACAGAGCCAGCCAAAAGTACGGGCTCTCTGTATCTACATATCCACATTTATAGATATCTATACATGTATTTATATCCCTCTGTATTTATATCTATAGATGTCTGTGTATACATATAGATATGTATTTATGTCTATCTGTATTTATATCTATAGATGTCTAGATATATATAGATATAAATACAGATATACAGACATAAATGCATATATAGATATCTATAAATGCAAATATGTATAGATATCTATATATGTATTTATATCTGTCTGTATTTATATCTATATATGTATTTCTATCTGTATTTATACCTATAGATATCTAGATATATAGAGATATAGCTTTAGATACACAAATATAGCTATAGATATCTATATATCTATATATGCATACTTGTATGTTCTAAAGCTTTAGATATATATATAGACATTTATATATTTGTATAAAGATTGTGTGTGTATATATATATACTAAAACTATAGATATAGCAATACCTACATATCTGTCAATATTTATATCTATACCTATACGTACTTAGATGTGTATCATATTTCTTTTAATAGCGCGCGCGCGCGTGTGTGTGTGTGTGTGTGTGTGTGTGTGTGTGATTCCTGGCTTTAGTGTCCCTCTGCTATCCTTAAATGTACCTCAAGCTGCTACTCTGATCCCAGCTCTGCCTTTCCTTATGTCCCTGAGGCAGAAAGGTAGGACTATGTTGTGTTTATGAGCACGTCTTGGGAGTGGCAGAGTTATAAGAGTCTGGTCTCAATTTTTTTTTTTTTTTTTTTTTAAAGACAGTCTCTCTTTTGTTGCCCAGGCTGGAGTGCAATGGCACGATCTCAGCTCACTGCAACCTCCGCCTCCTGGGCTCAAGCAATTCTCCTGCCTTAGCCTCCCAAGTAGCTGGGATTACAGGCACATGCCACTATGCCCAGCTAATTTTTGTATTTTTAGTAGAGATGGGGTTTTACCATGTTGGTCAGGCTAGTCTCAAACTGCTGACCTCAGGTGATCCACCCATCTTAACTTCCCAAAGTGCTAGGATTATAGGTGTGAGCCACCACGCTCACCCTCAATATGACAGTTTTAAAATAAAATTTAAAATAAGGCAGAAGGACTGCTCTACATCATGAGTTAATTTCCCATGTGTTCATACACCTGAAGTTCTCGACTAGTCTTTTAGTCAACACTGATCAAAGGCCTTTCGCATGCTTGACCTCATACCAAAAGGATAAGGCACAACTTGCACCCTTGAGGAGGGACTGACATGCCAGCCACAAACTGCAATACTTCTAGAGTGCAAGGCTGTGATCCCCAGCAATATGATGTGTGAAGTCTGAGGACCTGGTATCACCTTCCATGGGGCTTCTGAAAGCAGAAACCTAGCATTCTGGTGATTCCTCTGTTTCTCTCACCCACGATGTCCAACCAGTCACCAGAGCCCATTGGATCTATCCTGAAATATCTTTTGAATCTGCCTGTTCCTCCCCATTGCCACTATCACTATCCCGGTTCAAGCTGCCATCATCTCTTATTGCAATCAGCTCTTCTCTGGTCCATTCCAGTTCTGCTGCCTGTCCAGTCACAGGGACATCCAGAATGATCTTTCAGGAATGCTAATATAAGTCACTTCCAGGCTTACACCCCTGCAATGTATGGCCTTCTCACCCCTCTAATCCCAGCACCTGGCCCAGTGCTTAACACTCAGAGGTGCTTTGAAGTGATTGCTGACTGACTGACTGATGGAATTCAATTATTATTATGTGGTTCTCTAACTCGAAAGGTGAAAGACTTGAATGATTCCTACCAATTTTTTATGAGACAGAACTGCATGAGAACAGTAAAATATTACCTACCCTGTCTCAGTATCACCAGCAGCTGTATTTATCAGTGAGGGAACTCGAGGGCCGGAGAAGAAAATCTTTCCATATGGAGCATGCTGAGTTGTCTCTTGTTTTATAGAACTGTCTCCAAAAGTTTCCACATCCTTTGCCATTTAAGAAACTCTGTGTCTGATGGCTCTGTTCATTGAGCACACACTTTCCCATTTGCAAGTCTGCAGGCAACCATTTCACCATTTTTGCCAAATGTATATATCAACTTTATTACTAATTTTCTTAATATCTCTTTTCATTTCACCTAGATATCTTGAATATCATCATTTTGACTAATTCTAAGCATTTATATCCATGAAGTATTAGGATAGATATGTTTGTTAAATTTTTTCCAATATACATTAAAACAAAAATATAGCTATTAATATCAAAAAATGTTCAGCTGTGCATCACCCACATTCATCTGGTCTACCAGCAGCAGTCTCCTGTCACACTTTCGGAAACACCAATACAAAGAATTTATGAGAGTTATCATTGAAATGCAGAAGAAAACATGTTTTCTCAGGTACTCAAATCCAGGGTAGGAGAAAGGAGAAGGTAACCTAGCATGTTTCTAATCTAAGAACATTGTTAGGAAAAATGAACAAGTGGATATAACTTCTATCTATTAAACCTCACAGAATACTAGAGTCTTGGTGGCTGTGGGCTTCCCAGGGCCATCTGTCAGAACGACCAGCAAATGGGGAGGGGTTACAGGGGAAGCTTTATGTCAGTCTCATCAGTTTTCTTGGCTTGTAGTCTGCTTTCATCTCATAAAATTAAGACTCAAAAAATTAAGGAAGTAAAAGAAAGCAAGTCACAAATCATCAAGTCCCTCAAGTACCTCCCAGGCACAGCTGTGTAAAGATATAGGGTATGTCTTCCCATAACATGACCAGGGCTAGCTCTGGACATTTTAAGAGATGTATAGTTATTTATGACTAATCAAAGGATTTTCAAAGTCATTCTCTATAGGTTTTTGGCTTGACACTCTGACTTTAGAACTTAAGACACAAATCAGCCATGACATGGGAAGGAACCTTTCCTGGGGAGAACAGATGCTGTTTGTGGCATGATCACTACACTCTTCCTAATAGTGCTGCTGGAGGGAAATGCTGACAGGAATGTGCTTGTAATCACTCAGAATTGTCTTCATGTTCATGATATTGTGACAATAGCTCAAACTGCCATAATCAAGGTATATACATTTATTTATAACATGTATTCATCTACATTTAAAAGTTCTTTTTACATTTATAAATTCTGTGCCTCTGGGACCCCATTTTGTTTGAAAAGACATGTCATACTTTACATTATCATCCATTTAGCAGGCAAATTAAAAGCAGTGGAAACATGACTGAAAATGATATCATTGTTTAACTAAAATCATGGTAAAGAGAGTAATGAGAAGGTTGATAGTCTGTGAAGGTTAAGAAGGAATAGCTCACAGTGAAAGTCTTATCCCTCCCTCTGAGACCCTGAAACACAGGAAATTACTGCATCTACTCACAGATTGGTCATCACTACCCATTGTAACATCTAGTTATCTGCCTTGAAGGGGGAAGACAGAGAAGCAGGTTCAGTAGTGCAAAGATAAAGCAGTTTGTTTCTGAATGCTTTTCTCAGTGAATTAAGAAAAGGTATAATTATCTGAGAGTGAGGAGGTGACAAGGATGATTATTGAGGAGAGAGAAGGCATGAATAATAGATATTGATGAGTCTATTGACTAGGAAAATAATTTAGGATTGCCAGGCAGGGTTCAGGGCCCACTGACTCTTGTAGTCAAAAATTTAAAGTAGAATCACCCAACATGGTGGTACTTTTTCCTCCATACATACTCAGATGCTTAGGTACAGAGGAGGCACTGCGGGTGACCAGAGGTTAACCAGGGGTGGGGTTTGTCAGGTGAGTATGGTTGAAGGAGCAGAAAGGACAAAAGGACTAAAGGTGAATGCAAATTGCTATGGTTTGATATATTCCCCCAAAAGTATGTGCTGGAAACTCAATCATCATTGTAACAGTATTAAGAGTGGGACCTCTAAGAGGTGATTAGGCCACGAGGATGGATTAATGCTGTTATCTCAGGACTGGGCTCATTATTGTGGGAGTGGGTTCTTTATAAAAGGGCAGGTTCAGCTCCCTTTTGCCTCTCTTTCTTGCCTTCCTTTTGCCTTTCTGTCATGGGATGACCTAGCAAGAATGCCCTTACCAGATGCTGACCCCTCAATCTTGGACTGGCCATTCTCCAGAATCATGAGCCAATAAATACCTGTTCATTATAAATTATCCAGTCTTGGTATTCTGTTATATCAGCACAAAATGGTCTAAGACACAAAGAAACAAATATCCTGATGGACCAAGAGTGCAAGATAAGTAAGAAGGAAGTCAGAACAAGAAGGGTTCCCTGATAATGAAAAAGTGAAAGCTTCTAGAATACAGGGATGAAGGATTATTGGAATGGAGCCACAAGAAGATGAGAAGTGGAGGTCAGAGACTGGAGTGCCTAAGGTCAAGAATTTGGAGGCTGGGCATTATTGAGGATTACAAAGACTAGAAAAGGACCATGGAGAAGAAGATTTGTAGAAGGCAGAAAGTTGAGAGACTAGGATGTTGGATAGGTCACTGAAGGGATGCTGAGTCACCAAAGTGGAAATTCACAGGACTAGTGGGCAAAACCACATCAGTGATCTAGGTAATAAAGTGTTCTGTGAATGAGAGGGACTGGTTACAAGGCTGAAAGATGGCTAGAACAAGGATCATGGTGGATAGTACATTCAGATGGCAAGCACTTTAAAGGACCTGGAGTTCTGGTCTGGAGTAAGTCCAGAGTTAAATTGGAAAGAGAATAAAGAGCCACTATTTGAAAAAACTGCAAGGTGGCTGTGCCCTTGGGGGAGAGGCAGACTTCAGAGCAAAACAATGATGGCCATTTTCAGAGAAGAGCTGAAGACAGGAAGCACCTGCTGATGATGACAGTGAGCTCCAGAGGGCAGAGTTTGAGGACTCAAGGTGGTGGAAGCAGAGTCAGCAGAATAGAAGCTAAACTACATTGCATGGGGAAAGAGTCCAGGGATGAAAGAGACTTGGCTTTATGGAGATGAGAGACTTGATAAATGGGTCCTGGAGGCACTGTAGAGGATAGCAGATTAGGAGTTCTAATGACAAACTCCTACTTGCAACCAATTTCTTGGATTAATTGTGATGCCAATACTTGGTGGTATGCAGTGTTAAGGCAGCAGTGGTCTGGTCTTTCATGGAGCAGAGAAAATTTGTTCAATTTCTCCTCAGCCTTCAGAGAGTTGCACTTCTATGCTGGAGGAAGTAGTTTTTCCACTGAGGGACAAGTTTATTTTGGAAGGTTATTTAATCTACTATATATTTGTAGAGCCCTTAGTGTGCACTATGCACTGTTCTAGGAACACAGACTGTATCAGTAAAGAAATGAGACAAAGATCCTTGCTCCCAGGGCACTTACATTCATTACACTATATAATGAATAAAGTTATACAGCACAATAGAAAGTGATAGGGGCTACAGAAAAAAGAAGCTATAGAGCAGGATAAGAGAACACCTGGAGTGCTGGTATGTTGGGGAACTGAAATATTGAATAGGGTAGTCAGAATGAGAATGTGACATTTGAGCAAATACTTGAAGGTGGTACAGGAAAGAGTATGGCAGGAAGAGGGAACACCCGTGCAAAGGTTATGGAGCAAGCTTGCCTGTTGTGTTAGATAAACAATAAGAGGACAGGGTGGCTACAGCAAAATGAGCAAAGGGAAAAGTAGTAGGAAGATAGTAAAATAATTAGAAAGAATTGTAATTAAACAGATGGCAACTATTCCTAGAGAAAGAATCTATGTCCCAATGGACATCAGCACATCACACAAAATCACTTCTGAGTTGGAAGTCACAGCCAAGGCAGGATTATAATTCAGTTCTCATTTTACCTCTATGAATTCTGAATTTTTCTCTGGAAATGAGAAGTTGGAGTAGAGATCTTGCTACATTTCCATCTGGTTTTAAGCCTCAAGCCTCAAGAGAATAGGAACATATGCTCTGAGGACAACAGGTTGCAGTGTTTTGTCTCTGGAGGACACTGGAAGCTTATCGAGGCAGACATTTAAGACCGATTTTCTTTTTTCGACTAAATGAGTATTTTAAAAATTAATTTATTTATTATACTTTAAGTTCTGGGTTACATGTGCAGAATGTGCAGTTATGTTACATAGGTATCCATGTGCCCTGGTGGCTTGCTGCACCCATCAACCTGTCACCTACATTAGGTATTTCTCCTAATGTTATCCCTTGCCTAGGCCCCCATTCCCTGACAGGCCCCAGTGTGTGATGTTCCCCTCCCTGTGTCCATGTGTTTTCATTGTTCAACTCCCACTTATGAGTGAGAACATGCGGTGTTTGGTTTTCTGATCTTGTGATAGTTTGCTGAGAATGATGGTTTCCAGCTTCATCCATGTCCCTGCAAAGGACATGTTTTCACACAGTTTGCCATGTGGCTGCAAAAACTACCTATTATCCTCAATGAACGTGCATTCAGAGTCCACTAGAGGGCAGCCCTGCACTTAGAAACTGAAAAAATGTTTCCTTGGCAAAGGGAATGTATCATCTATTGGGCCGTGATGACCAGAACAATCAGAATGAATAACAAGACACTGTGAAAAGCTTTCAATAGGATTTCAGTTTTTCAACACTTCTTTAGCCATGGGCTGTGGCCTAATATAACAACAATTAGTATCAGAACTTGAATGTCTGATTTTCAAACCTTTCTGGATACCTGATAGACATTATTTCACTTAAGCCTCAAAATAATTCTGAGTGGTGAGCTATCTTTATTGTTCTGATAAGAAAACAGAGACTCAAAGAGCAGAACAGGGATGGGGATGGGGTCAAGATGGCCGATTAGAAGCACTGGCAATCAGAGGCTCCCCTTGAAAAGAACCATAACAGTGTGCAAATCCTGCACCAGCAACTGAGGTATCCAGATTCCATCAGTGGAAATGACTAGGTGGCTGGTGTGATCCACAGAGAAGAAGGAAGAGTAGTGTGGTGTGGTGTGGTTGCTACACGGGGCAGAGGTGTCCACACCCCCCAGCCAAGGGAGGCAGTGAGTGAGTGTACCACCCAGCCTGGAAAATGTCCTTTTTCCATGGAACTGTGCAACCCATGGATTGGAAGATCCCACTCATGAGTCCATGCCACTGGGGTCTAGGGTCCCAACCATGAATCCATGCAGATTCTCAACAGGCACTAAGCTAGAATCTGCTTAAGGCTGCTAAGCTCCTGGGGGAAGGTGACCAGCGCCACAGCTGTAGTTGCCTGCTGTCTAAGCCATTTGGGCTCCTTGGTAGAAGGGTGACAGCTGACACTGAGACTGATAACTGCATAACACACTAAGCTCCCAGGGCAAGGGAAGGGCAGCAGCCATCTCTATAGCTCCAGGCCACGCTTTTCCCCTGCTGGAGCTGGGGAGGCTGGATGGTTTGGTCCCAAGAGGTATCCGCCACAGTCCAACACAATGGCTGTGGCAGACTGTGGACAGAGGGCCTCTTCAGGCCTGACCTTGACCCATCAAGGCAGGGCCTCCGTACAGGAATTCCAATAACTTCAGTCAGGGACTCAAGGACAGAACTCTGATCTCCCTGGGCCTGAGCCCCTAGGGGGAGGGGTGGCTGTAGTCTCCACAGACCAGTAGACTTAGTCTTTCCTCGTGCTAGTTCTGAAGAATTCAGGCAGCCCAGATGCGTGGGTTTACCCCAGCGAAGCACACCCGCTCCACCAAGGGACAAAGTGCTTTGTTAATGGGTTCTGCTCCCCTTGCCACCTAACTAGGTGAGACCCTCCAACAGGGGTTGTCAGACATGCTATACAAGAGTGTTCCTACTGGCCTCAGTTAGGTCAGAGATCTCAGAGGAAGGAGCAAGCACCCATCTTTGCTGTTCTCCAGCCTCCTTGTGTGACATCGCCAGGCATGGGAATGAACCAGATGAATAGGGCCTGAAGTGAATCCCCAGCAAACCACAGCAGTCCTACAGAAGAGGGACCTGATAAGTGCAAGAAAAGCAAACAGAAAGCAACAATAAGAGCATCAACAATAAAAAGTCCCCACAAAATCCCCATCCAAGGGTCAGCAGCCTCAAAGATCAATATTAGACAAACTCATGAAGATGAGAAAGAATCAACGAAAAAATCCTGAAAATCTAAAAGGCCAGAGTGTCTCTTCTCCTCCAAATAATTACAATGCCTCTCCAGCAAGGGCACAGAACTGGATGGAAGATGAAATGGACAAATGGACAGAAATAGGCTTCAGAAGAGGGGTAATAACAAACTCCGCTGAGCTAACCGAGCATGTTCTAACCCAATGCAAAGAAGCTAAAACCCTTGATAAAAGGTTACAAGAGCTGCTAAATAACCAGTTTAGACAGGAACATAAATGACCTGATAGAGCTGAAAAACACAGCACAAGAACTTCATGAAGCATACACAAGTATCAATAGCCAAATCAACCAAGCAGAAGAAAGGATATGAGTGTTTGAAGACCATCTTGCTGAAATAAGGCATGCAGACAAGATTAGAGAAAAAAGAAATGAAAAGGAATGAACAAAACCTCCGAGAAATATGGGACTATGCAAAAAGACCAAACCTATGATTGACTGGAGTACCTGAAAGAGCCAGGGAGAATGGAACCAAGCTGGAAAACACACTTCAGGGTATTATCCTGGAGAATGTCCCCAACCTAGCAAGACAGGGCAACATTCAAATTCAGGAAATACAGAGAACACCACTAAGATATTCCATGAGAAGGCCAACCTCAAATAATCATCAGATTCTCCAAGGTCAAAATGAAGGAAAAAAATGGTAAGGGTAGCCAGAGAGAAAGACCAGGTCACCTACAAAGGGAAGCCCATCAGACTATCAGCAGACCTCTCCACAGAAACACTACAAGCCAGAAGGGAGTGGGGGCCAATATTCAACATTCTTAAAGAAAAAAATATTTTCAACCCATAATTTCATATCCAGCAAAACCAAGCTTCATAAGCAACGGAGAAATAAAGTCCAACATCACCGATCATTAGAGAAATGCAAATCAAAACCATGCCGGTCAGAATGGCAATTATTAAAAAGTCAAGAAACAATAGATGCTGGTGAGGCTGTGGAGAAATAGGAATGCTTTTACACTGTTGGTGGGAATGTAAATTAGTTCAACCATTGTTGAAGACAGTGTGGCAATTCCTCAAGGATCTAGAACCAGACATACCATTTGATTCAGCAATCTCATTACTGGGTATGTACCCAAGGGAATACAGATCATTCTACTATAAAGACACAGGCAAACATGCTTATTGTAGCACTATTTACTATAGCGAAGACATGGAGTCAACCCAAATGCCCATCAATGATAGACTGGATAAAGAAAATGTGGTATATATAAACCATGGAATACTATACAGCCATAAAAAGGAATGAGATCGCATCCTTTGCAGGGGCATGGATGAAGCTGAAAGCTATCATCCTCAACAAACTAACACAGGAAACGAAAACCAAACACCACATGTTGTCCCTCATAAGTGGGAGCTGAATAATGAGAACACATGGACACAAGGGGAGAAACAACATACACTGGGGCCAGTCATGGGGTAGAGGGCAAAGGGAGGGAGAGCATTAGAACAAATAACTAATGCATGCAGGGCTTAAAACCTAGATGACGGGTTGATAGGTGCAGCAAACCACCATGGCATACATATACCTATGTAACAAATCTACACATTCTGCACCGGTATCCCAGAACTTAAAGTAAAATAAAAATAGTAATACTAATAACAAAAAAGAGCAGAACATGAAACAGGGAATTTTGTTCACATGATTTATTGTAAGGGTAGCCTCAAAAGAAGGGGAGCAAAGGAAGCAGGATACAAGAAGAGAAGGGGACAAGCAGAGATATGGCCTCAGCTGGAGTCTGCTTTGGTCTGACCCCATGGGAGCTCTGGAACATGCTTTGTACTGCAGAGTTGGTCCCACCTTAAGAAAAGAAGATATGCCTTTGTGCCCCTACATTAGCAAGTCATGTCTGCAAGAATCCACTCCACCCCCCACCCATGGGGGTTATATTCTCTATCAAGGAAAGTTCTCCAGAGACAGGAGCAGCTCAGCCATCAGGGATCAACACTCAGAGCCATGGGATATGGGTGCACTGGACTGGCAAAGGGAAATGGGCATGGTACCGCAGCAGCATCCACTGTGGAATATCCTTCCAATGATACTGCTAGTAGGTTTCAGAGCAAGACTTTAAACCTACGTCTGTTTGCCTTTCACACTTTATGCTCTTAGGGAAGTTGAGAGAAAGAGACAGAGAGAGGAAGAGAAAGAGAGAGAGAGGGAGAGAAAGAGACAGAAAGGGAGAGAAAGAGACAGAGAGGGAGTGGGGAGGTAGAGGGAGAGGGAGGGGGAGGGGGAGAGAGACAGAAATGTTTGATAATGTTCTCATATATAAATGTAAAAATACAACAAAATCAATAAACTAGGAAAAGAAGAAATGAGGAAAAGAGATCAAAGTAGCAGGAACCAAGTGTAACCAGAATGAGGCTGGCCCTTTGGGGACATGTGCTCTGACTCTATGATGAGCTTCAGGTTGCTCTTAATGCTTGGATATCCACCAAAATTCAAGCCCAATTCTCACCTAACACTAGCAAGTAACAGTAATATCAATTTGTGCATACATAAAGGCGTAATATTGCACATCACACTGAGAAACTTCTGTTTAAAAACCTTCCTTACAACCTCTCTGTCCTGGACTGAAAAGTCTTTTCCCTAGTCTGTCTAAGTTGGCCTGGCCTGCCCCACGACCACTCACTATTTTATAAACCCAGCCCTGAGATTGGGAAGCAGAGGCCAGGCTGATGTGTCAGTCATCTGCTGCACCAATATACTAAGAGAAGAGATAATTTAATGCTTTCACTGGGCACCAAAGTTTTTTCCAAGCTTTCTGGCAGTCAGAGCAAAAAAGGAAAATATGGTAAATTATTTAATTTGCAGTTTCCAAAAGAAGAAAGGAAACTCACTAGTTAATAATAACAGGGGGTATTATTTCCTGACATCTAATTTTAGATTAAATTTATCATGTGGGTGTTTATATTGAGGAATCAAGTAACATGAAGGTGAATGTTCTCAAGTATTTTATAAAGAATGTGTTCCTACTATTATTTTTCTTAGAGCTCTGTTTATTCCGTCCTGGTCCTTGTAATCTATAATGAGTGACTTTGTATATCTCTTCATTTGTTCATTTGTCAATTGTCTCCTCCACTGGAATGTCAAAGGGCAGAGGCTTCGTCTATGTGGCTTACCGCTGCACCCCCAGCCCTCCCCTGGGATCCAGTGGCAGGCTATTCGTCGAATAAATAAGTAAATAGAATAGATGAAGCATCATGGTGATGTAGTGTGCCATGAGAGGATTTAGTAACCAATACTATCAGGGTCAAAATTGTCAAGCATAAAAATCAAAACCTAATTTGTTATGGAGAATACTTCTAACCAGTAACTCATATCATTCAAATTTTAGGGTTAAAAATTATGTTATATAGCAACTATTATGAATATATACATGATATGCAAAGAAGACAGCTTGACCAAGTAAACAACTATTACCTTTTGTGTTGTTTTAGATTTGCTTTCCTCTATGCAGTGGTATTTTCCTGACTTGATGGTTTTACTCAGTGTTCCATAAACTGCACAGGCACTGGCAGGGATAAAGGAACTGGGCCACAGAAAGGCTGAAATGTAATCCAGGCCCACCTTTTCAAATATCAGAAACCTGTATTTCAAGTTTATATTTGGCCATAGTATTTGGTTATGGATTAAGCCTCATCAAAAGTAAATTTCAAAAAGATTTCTGAAGAAGTTTCTGTGATTGCTTTAGATTTTAAATATTTCTAATCTTTGGTTAAACACTTAATACCCACCTCTATCACGATAAATTCTTTTCGTTCTATGATAGGTCAAAAGTAATATTCTACACAACTGAAATTTATGGAAAATGCAGTTGACATATCCTCTTATCTACGAGTTTGACATTGCTGGGTAAATAATCCTGGAGAAATTTTTTGACAATGTACCATGATATAGTCTTGCCTTAGAAATCAGAAAGTGTTTTCAAAATTCTGTTTTCAGGGGCAATGAGGCATGGTAATTAGGACCATGATTTAAGCAGTAACAACAACAAATTGACCAGAGATAGATTTTTAAAAGGCATCTCTTCCCCTAGAAAACGTTTTTAAGGAATAACAATATTTACTGGTTAGCTTTTCCTACTAGATATATTATGATGTTGAAATTACTAGATTTGTTATGAAAATATTTTGTGTAGTTCCCAAGAGGCTTGGCAGGCCTCAGGCTTCTGAAACATAATGATTAGCAATTATTGGTTATTTAACACAATCAAGGTCATCGAGCATTTATAAATAATGTTTAACAGTAGCTTGTAAATGGTCCATTTGGTAATTTCCTTTGGCAAGAAAACTGGAAAATTGACATTTTCCATTAACGGAAATGTCAAGCAACATCAGAAGATCAAGCCTATAAATAGGGGTCCAATTTCTCATCGTACATAGATGTATATGGTGCTGCCAATACATACAGAGGCTTCTGCTGACACAGCTGTGAAAGGGTGGCTACATCCACAAAACCCTGTTCTACTTTGTCACCAATTATATTCAGTTGACTTGGATAAACTTACCTAACTACTACTCTCTACAGAGCTGATTACTTTCTTCCTGTTTGGTGTATCTTGATACTAAGTAGCACTCTAACTGCTCTGTCTGCCATTCTGTTAAGCACTTTTAGATGTATTGTTTCATTGAATGATCTTGGAAATCTAATAACATAGGTTTGTCCTTAATTTATCGTTGAGGAAATTGAGGCATATTATAGTTTACTATAGTCATGTGTTTGTAGGTTCACTTCCTCTTTTAGGACTTTGAGTTCTTTAAAACTGTGTGTGTGTGTGTGTGTGTGTGTGTGTTCTCTAATCTAATCGGTTCACTTTTATTTAGCCTATTGATATCTCCTGAGTTCCTCCTATGTGCCTGAGTCCTCCCCGAAGACTGACATATAGTAGGCCCTCCATAAACATCTGCTGATATGTGCTAACCTCCAATGTTAAATTGGCTCTTAGCTATATGTCTTATATGTAACACATGTTCTTGCAATTGAAAGAAATTTGTCAGATAAAATTGTCTCTTCAGGAACTTGGCAGTGTTTCCAATCCAGCAGCCAGGCTAACAATGAAAATGACTCAAAACATCTCAAAGGAAGAATCACAGCTGAGAGTCTCTGCAGCAAGACCCCAACAATATGAAAAGGAAGTAATGGTCTTCCACAGTACCAGGCAATGCGGAAGGCAGCTATTATTTTGACAGAGCCAGATTTTGATGACCTCCCCATATTTGCTACGTAATGGAAACCAAAATGCGAAAATAGAACTCACAAAGGTGAAGAATGCAAGGAGGAATACGATTAATAGATATCAAATAACAAAAGAAGTACTAGTATTTTAAAAAATTGTAAAAAGAGCCCAGACAGCAGAGATCTAACAGACAGACCTAAATGCAGAAAGAAAGGCAGATGTAACAGGGAAGAATACAACCCAGATAAGGAAGTCCACTGTATCTGGCAATTTTTTTGTGTAAAATTAAAAAACCAAATTGGCCTCAAAGAATCTCTGTCTTTTATCTTCAACTCTGGGCCAATTTCAAATGCAGGCACTGATTCTGATTATGTTTGGTAAAGGCAAGAGGTTTCTCTGGAGCCAGAAAAGTCATATGCCATATATCAAACTTTAACCTAATGCAAAATTCCACGACACTTATGTTATTTTAATTGTGGTAAAATATATACAACATAAAATTTACCACCTTAACTCTTTTTAAATGTATAGTTCTGTGGCATGAAGGACATTCATATTGTTATGCAACCATCACCACCATCTCCATCTCCATAATTCTTTTCGTCTTGTAAAACTAAACTCTATACCCATTAAATAATAACTCCCCAATTCCTGCTTCCTCCCAGCCTCTGGCAACTACCATCCTACTTTCTGTCTTTATGATTTTTGACTACTCTAGACACTTACAGATATTTTGAATAAAAATGTAAGAAAATGAAAGTAGGCACCTCAACATACACTGATCAAATGTGAAATATGTCCAAAATATGCATTGCTATTTAAATAGAAAAGGTAACTGAAAATCCAGCCAGGACAAGGTAACTAAAGCAACAGTGAGTATCATATAGAGCAATGAGCATTTTGATTCAAAGGCATCTATGATATGAGGTCAGAGCAGGCACCAGATCCCCCTGATCTTTGCAGACATTTTCAGGCATTTGGGTCTGACTCAGTGATACAGGAGACCACTGGAGGATTCTGAAGAAAGCAGAACATTGTATTATATGTTCTCTTAGCATCTGTAGTGGATGCTGATCGTGCCACACTCAGAGCTCCTTAAACTTGCACTCATTTTCTCTGTTGCTGTCCCCCTTGTCTGGAAAACTGCCTTTGGCCTTATGGGAGTTCCTCTATCCAAGGGCCATGCCCATCCTGGGTTAACTCTGGTTAACGCCTGATTTGCATGGGGGAACAGCTATGAAAGGCCAGCCACTTGCCTTAAGGTGGGACAACTCTGTGGTGCAATTCATTTTCCAGAGCTCCCATGGGGTCAAGCTGAAGCTCCGTTCATCTGAGACCACACCCTTCCCCTGCCTCAGATTCGGACACTTCCCTTCCCCTGAGAGCATTCTTACAATAAGTCATATGTACCCGAACCCCTGTCTCAGGTTTTGCTTTTGGAGAACCCAGCCTAGGCAGCATTATGATCTTTTGCCTTCATAACCTGTGTTACAGCTGTTAATTTTACACTGATTTCTGTGATTCTTTGACTAATTTCTGCCTCCCCATTGGCATGTGAGCTCCTGTGCTCACCTTTTCTTCCTCGGTATCAACCATAGGGACTAGCATTCACTGAATGATTTAAACAGATCTTGTACAAGTCTTTTCCGTACTGGCTTTAGTTTTCATTACAAAAACATCATGTTGGTGCTGTGTAAAGGTGACAAAGTATTTATGTGATGACTGCGTTTATTTGAAAATATAATCAATTGCCATTTTAAAATCACCTATTAAATGCCATGAAATCAAATGTTACCTGCATCTCCCAGTGAATGCATGACAAAAGATGGTTCCTTTGACCACATCTGCCAAGTCAGCTGCTTAGTTTTTTGTTTGTTTGTTTTTTTTTTTTGGATGTAGTTTCACTCTTGTTGCCCAGGCTGGAGTACAATGGTGCCATCTTGGCTCACTGCAACCTCTGCTTCCAGGTTCAAGTGATTCTCCTGTCTCACTCTCCCAAGTAGCTGGGATTAAAGGTATGCACCACCATGCCCAGCTAATTTTGTATTTTTAGTACAGATGGGGTTTCTCCATGTTGGTCAGGCTGGTCTCAAACTCCCGACCTCAGGTGATCTGCCTGCCTCGGCCTCCCAAAGTGCTGGGATTATAGGCGTGAGCCACCGTGCCTGGCCAGCTGCTTAGTTTTAATTACCAAACAATGAATGTCCTAAGAGGGACAAACTCATTAAAAATATAGTTTGAAAGCTAAGCATAGTGGCACGTATGTTATAGTGGCCAGCTATTTAGGAGGCTGAGGCAGGATGATTGCTGGAGTCCGTGAGTTGAAAGCCAGCCTGAGCAACAGCAAGACTCCATCTCAAAAAACAAACAAAACAAAAAACAAACAAACAAAACTGGGTTGGTGCTTCACAGAGCTCTACTGTGTGAAAAACTTTAGGACTTAGGCATTCCAGAGCTACTGAGTTTTTCCTTTTCATTCAAGAGTCAACACTAATGTACAATGAAGCTATCAGCGTTTCTACAGATGGGCTTCTCCACCTCCTGTGCAATTTCCTCTTACTTTATACCATTTTTCAAAAGTGGAGGTAATAAGAAAATCTTGCATCAAATATCATGTTGAAAGTGAAAAAATGCTACAACTTAAAACATAAAGGAGACTGGAGATCTAAGTGATATATTCTGGTGACATTTAAAAAAAAAATACAAAGTCCAGTAAAACACATAGATAAACTGTGTAGCATTTTCCTTGCAAACAAATGTCTTTAACAAGATCACGGAGGTACCCATCTAAAGACTAGGGCACTAAACTCAATTTTAGTTATGTGACCAAGGCTGAAGAATGAATTGATTTCTTGGTGATCTCTAAGAAGTCTTGTTCCCAATCAGCACATGGTCAGGCTTGTGCCAAATTTCTGGGAAGACTGTTTATGTCAACTCAAACATATGGCATTGAGGAATTATAATCCTAGGTGGAACATAAAGTCCACAATTATTTTTACAATGTGAGAGAGACAGGATGCATTTAATCAGGGAGAGGCTGTATAACTCACTTTGCACAGCCTCAAGGTCACCTAATAACAGGCAGACAAAAAAGACTGCTGTGGAAGACACCAGTCACACTCCACAGTGCAGATGGTTCATGTCCACAGTGCTCATCACCCACTGGCAATCTTAGTGTCTCAAACTGAGATGCTACTTGTTCAGTAACTTTATCCAGGCAAAATAAAACTTCCAGTGTCACAGGAGTCTGATATATATCAATGCACAAAATACAGCTTATCTAAATTTCTCTTGAGGACTAGGATAGCCCTTACTAATTTCTATGAATGCATTGTATGTCACCCCAGTCTCAATTCAAGGGCATTAGTTAAGACTAACCCTCATCAGTAGCAACATGATACCACGTCTGGGTCTAGAACCACATTAGAAGGGCTAAAGTTTGCAGTTCTAACTACACAGTGAATTTGTATATCAGGGGTCCTGTTGAGATGAGGGTTGGAAAGTCTTTTTTTGTTAATAAACGGGCATTATTTGTGTGGATATGTGATGACATTTACCCTAACCAGGACCTCAGACATATATAACAGGGGCTCCACAGACATTGATAAATGAACGATTTCTTGTACAAACCCAAAGGAGGGGAAAGCTGATCCTTATATAGAAAGGTGGTGACCAGCACTGATCATCTCAGGAAAAGGAGAGAAATATTTTTATATGAGGGGTCTGGAAGGTTGGGTCTGAAGAAATTACAAAGGAGGAGGTCAGAAGGTACATAGGGTAGAAGAATAAATGTTGATCTAGAAATTAAATAGCCTCAAGTTTTATGGATTTGACTCTCTATATTTGCTCCTTGTTTGTTCTACCCTCTCAAGTTTTATGCAGATCTCTATTTCACAAGACTAGCTTCCACCCAATTGTGTTTAACCCAAAGTTACCATGCCAAGCACTTTTAATAGGGACAATACATCCCTCCTGTGGAGGTGGATGCCAAAGGCAGTCGGAGTGAGTTTTGCCTGGCTCTTCAGGCACTAAACAAACATCAGGTTGGGAATGCATCAGAGAATACACTGGTCATATCAACAAGAGCATCCTTGTCCAAAGGTAATAACAATCCCATAGTCAACTGGGGGCCGTGTGAATTCCCTGTCAGTTTCTGGAAGCTGATTCAGGGTCCCATTTTCTCCCAAGAGATCTGCTCTCAGTGTGCTGACTAAGCCTGATCCTGGCCTGAAGACTTGCCCCTTCCCTCCTAGTCCTTGGCATGGACTCCCCCTTAATGCACACTTCCTCTCTCACTTCTATAGTGTTTTCTTTGGAGGCATTACTTAGTGGATAACGTGAGGAAGGAAGTGGGCAGTTTTGCTTACTTATTATCACCCTTTTTTTAAAAAAATAAACCTTTTATGATTAAAGGAAATTTAGAATATAAAGTGCAAAAGAGAAAACAAAAACACACAGAATAATTATTTTTAATATTTATGAATATTCCCTCCAGATCTTTTAAAAATCAATATGAACACACATATGTACATTCTCTATTTATTTACAAAATTAGTCTTACTACACATGCATTTTATTATTTCTACTTCAAAAACACAAAGACAGTATGATAAAGAGTCACATTACTCATCAGTTGCACCAAGAGATAAAATCAAGATTTGCAGGGCATGGACTATTTTTTGGTCCAAAGAAGAAGCCTGTCAATGTACTCTAACTTCACTGCCACTATGGAAAGAAGGACCCATTCTCTTATTTTAAAAGAAAAAAACTGAAAGGGGGAAAAAGAAAACAATGGCAGGTGAGTGCAACACCTGTTTCTATTTCCCAGTCCATCTGTGTGAGCTTCTCATGTGTTACCATTTTAATCTGTCGAAGCATAGTCAGAACACGTCCCTATGTCAAAAAATACTGAGAGTGAATATTCAAATAAAAAATGTTAAAATAACAGAAATAGGATTGGGGCTTGATACTTTTTAGACTAAATGTATTTCCTTATTTTGTGCAGCATAATCTGTAGTCATAAAAAGCAATATTTGTTATTTTTAAAAGTAAATTTAGAATCATAACAAAGTTTAGTTCCACGTTAAAATTATTTCATGTCACTGATACTTTAAAATCATATCCCTCTGCTGATATGGTGCTATTTTCACCCAATAACAAAGTTAAATTAATATGCAAATAATTGCATGCTGGGAATGACAGAGGTACTAATAATAATCACATTGTCAGTGCACTCTGAATAAGAACTAGACTACCAAAAATTACTACCTCAGAGAAGAAACCAGTGTTGTTAATAATTATTCCCATTGAAAGAGAAAATTCCAGGGTGAATATCTGTATTTATTCCAAATTGTCTTTGTGAGTCATTAAATCTTGCTCATGTGAATATAAGATATTATAAAAAGTAATTGAAGTTTAACATGTTGCCAACATTTTGTAGCTAATAGTCATGGAAATACAGATACCTGATACTGCGTTTTAAGGTGATTAATGCTTAGGAATAGCAAAGAACCATAAGTGTCAATTATATTTTTACTGGCATTTTATTGCTAAGGAAGGTTGTAAATGCCAATTCTGCTTTACTCTAGGAAGTAGAAAACGTACATTTATTAGAATTCCTTAACTGGATTTATGGTCAACAGATGGCACATGAATCATTCATAGGTATAATATGATAAACTGTAGCAAAACCTCCAACCTGGCTTTATTCACAGCTGGGAGTCTCATCCACGAAGACAGAACAGAGTGCTTGTCATAAGGTATAAATAAGAATTTAATTCAAAATAATCTAAAGATTAGAGCATTAGACTCAAATTTAATTATATGACCAAGGCTAAAGAATGAGGTGATTTCTTGGTGATCTCTAAGAAGTCCTGTTCCCAGTTAGCACATGGTCAACTGATGCCAAATCAGTCTGCTATCGCTGGTGTTCCCGGGACCTTGAAGGTACAGGTTTCTTTTGTGCAACGACAACAGATACCTTTTGAACCTTCTCCAAGATGAATTTTTAAAATGCTTCCATCTGGTTTTCTATTTGATTTATGATCTAAACTGTATTTTTAAGTAAAGCATAATAATCTAGACTATCAATATATATGCTATTATCTATACTATTGTAACTGTGAGAGGCCATAATATGCCACCCCCAATACACCTTTTGACAGGAGGATTGTTGAGCTGAAGGCAAGAAAGAAGTAGATACCTGAGAGCTCTCTGCCCTCCTTCTATTTGCCTAAAATCAGGACATAAATTTACAAAAACATAATATATCCCATCTCCCCTTTCTACCAGGAAGAACAAAAGCTAACCAATGAAAACTTTAGACCCTTATGGACCTGGAGATGGCACCAGAGGAATCTACATTAACAAACTTTAACTAACTAGCCTTTATTTGCCTTCCCACAAGTTGCGGCCCCTGGAGACTCAAAGTCCATTTCCTTTGTTCTGTCACTTCTCTAAAAATTTACTGTTCTTTTTGAAGATGTTATATAAAGTGTAATTCAGAGTCACCTCTTTGATAATTACTCCTTCTCTAGGTATCTCCCATGTATGTATGAAATATGCATGTTAACAAATTTCTGTTTTTCCCTTGTTAATCTGCTTTTTTGTTGTTGTTGCTGTTGTTGTTATTACAAGTGTCTGTTTCAACTAAGAACATATGAGTGCTAAGCAAAAAATTACTTTTTTCTCTACATATCTATAAATCCTCCCTATAATCCTAAATACTATAGAGAAAAGAAATTACATATGTAGACACAATTACAACTCACAATGTTATCTGCCTAATACAGTTTTTATGAAATCACATTGTAGTAATTACAAAGTCGAACAATGTGCATTAGTCACAATTTCTCCCCACTGATCCCAAATCTTTCAGCCACTTTCTGTCATTAAATTCTCCACCATGAGGTAGGCTGGAGGGAAATGGAATTCGAACTGGGGTAGTTTACTAATTTTCTTTTTATCTCTGGCAAATAAGTAGGGAAAAGTAGAAATGTATGATCAGTAGCACCACTGAAAGGAGATGGGGCACTTTGTCTTATGATCAGAGTTTAGGTTAACACATACATACACACACACACACACACACACACACGTAAGATGCTACAGTTATTATAACACAGTACAAAATGCTTCCTCAATCTCTTACCTCTTTCCCTGTTGTGAAATGAAATTCTTATCTATTTTATGAATTAGTTGAGGTAACAACAGTGGCGACAACTATAATAACAGTAGCAGTTATTATATTGAATGCTATCTATTTTTTTTTTTTTTTTTTTTTTTAGTCTCTGCAGGGACTGTCAAAAACTGCCAATGCCAACTCTATTTCAAGTCATCACAGCAGGGTACTGGGAAAAGTTTTCAATTAGCAATAATTGTGCTTCAGATAAACCTCACTGGCTACAACAATTGCCACTGTGTGAAGCTCCATCTATTGTTAAGAGTAATGAACACACAGAAACCAGAAAACCTAGAAGAGACAGATGAATTACTGGACACATACACTCTCCCAAGACTAAACCAGTAAGAAACTGATTCCCTGAACAGACTAACAACAAGCTCCAAAATTGGGTCAGTAATAAACAGCCTAACAACCAAAAAAAGCCTGGGACCTGAAAGATTCACAGCCAAATTCTACCAGATGTACAAAGAAGAGTTGGTACCATTCCTACAGAAACCATTCCAAAAAATTGAGGAGGGACTCTTCCCAAACTCGTTCTATTAGGCCAGCGTCATCTTGATACCAAGACCTGAGAGAGACACAACAAAAAAGGAAACCTTCATGCCAATATCTTTGTTGAATGTTGATGCAAAAATCCTCAACAAAATACTTGCAAATAGAATCCAGCAGCACAACAAAAAAGCTAAGCCACCATGATCAAGTAGGCTTCATCCCCAAGATACAAGGTTGATTCAACATATGCAAATCAATAAAAGTGATTCATCACATAAACAGAACTAAAGACAAAAACCACATGATTATCTCAATAGACATAGAAAAGGCTTTCACTAAAATTCAATATCCTTTCATGTTAAAAACTCTCAATAAACTACTTATTGAAGGAACATACCTGAAAATAATAAGAACCATCTATGACAAACCCACAGCCAACATTATACTGAATGGACAAAAGCTGGAAACATTTTCCTTGAAAACCAGCACATGACAAGGATGCCTTCTCTTACCACTCATACTCAACACAGTATTAGAAGTCCTAGTCAGGGCAATCAAGCAATAGAAATAAATAAAGGGGATCAAAATAGGAAAAGAGGAGGTCAAACTACCTGTTTGCAAACAACATGATTCTATATCTAGAAAACCCCAGTCTCGGCCCCAGAACTCCTCCAGCCAATAAACAACTTCAGTAAAGTTTCAGGATACAAAATCAATGTACAAAAATCACTAGCATTCCCATACACCAACAATAGCCAAACTGAGAGCCAAATCAAAAAGGCAAGTCCATTCACAATTGCCACACAAAGAATAAAATACCTAGGAACACAGCTAACCAGGGAGGTGAAAGATCTCTACAATGAGCATTACAAAACACTGCTCAAAGAAATCGGAGAAGATGCAAACAAATGAAAAAACATTCCATGCTCATGGATAGAAAAAAATCAATATAATTAATATGGTCATACTGCCCAAAGCAATTTACAGATTCAATGCTATTTCTATCAAACTACCAATGACATTCTTCACAGAACTGGAAAACAACTATTTTAAAATTCATATGGAACCAAAAAAAGAGCCTGAATAGCCAGGGTAATCCTAAGCAAAATGAACAAAGCTGGAGGTATCATGTTACTTGACTTCAAACTATACTACAAGGCTTCAGTAACCAAAACAGCATGATACTGGTATAAAAACAGGTACATAGAACAATGAAACAGAATAGAGAGCCCAGAAAGAAGACTGTACACCTACGACCATCTGATCTTCAAGAAAGCTGACAAAAATAAGCAATGGGGAAAAGACTCTCTATTCAATAAATGGTGCTGGGATAACTGGCTAGCCACATGCAGAAGATTGAAGCTGGACCCCCTCCTTATGCCATACACAAAAATCAACTCAAGATGGATTAAAGACTTAAATGTGGCCAGGTGTGGTAGCTCATACCTGTATTCCCAGCACTTCAGGAGGCCAAGGCAGGTGGATCACTTGAGGTCAGGAGTTTGAGACCAGCCTGGCCAACACAGCAAACCCCCATCTTTACCAAAAAAAAAAAAAAAAAGAAAAAGTCTGGTGTGGTGGCATGTGCCTGTAATCCCAACCACTTGGTGGGCTGAGGCATGCCCAGGAGGTGGAAGTTGCAGTGAGCCGATATCATGCCACTGTATCTAAAAAAAAAAAGTTAAATGTGAAAACCAGAACTATAAAAACCCTGGAAGAAGACAACCTAGGCAATACCATCCTGGACATAGGAATAGGCAAAGATTTCACAGCAAAGACACCAAAAGAAATTGCAACAGAAGCAAAAATCAAGTGTGATCTAGTTAAACTTAAGAACTTCTGCACAGCAAAAGCAACTATCAGCAGAGTAAACAGACAATCTACAGAATGGGAAAAAATTTACAAACTATGCATCTGACAAAGATCTAATATCCAGCATCTACAAAAAACTTAAACAAATTTATAAGAGAAAAACAAATAACCCCATTAAAAAGTGGGTAGAGGACATGAAAAGGCACTTTTCAAAAGAAGACATACATGTAGCCAACAAGCATATGATAAAAAGTTCACTATCACTGATCATTAGAGAAATGCAATTAAAAACCACAATGAGATACGCTCTCATGCCAATCAGACTGGCTATTATAAAAAGTCAAAAAATAACAGATGCTGGCAAGGTTGCAGGGAAATTGGAACACTTATACACTGTTAGTGGGAGTGTAAATTAGTTCAATCATTGTGGAAAGCAGTATGTTAATACCTCAAAGAGCTAAAAGCAGAACTACCGTTCAACCCAGCAATCTCATTACTGGGTATACACTCAGAGGAATATAAATCATTCTACCATAAAGACATGCATGCAGGCCGGGCGCGGTGGCTCAAGCCTGTAATCCCAGCACTTTGGGAGGCCGAGATGGGCGGATCACGAGGTCAGGAGATCGAGACCATCCTGGCTAACACGGTGAAACCCCGTCTCTACTAAGAAATACAAAAAATAGCCGGGCGAGGTGGCAGCGCCTGTAGTCCCAGCTACTCGGGAGGCTGAGGCCGGAGAATGGCGTGAACCCGGGAGGCGGAGCTTGCAGTGAGCTGAGATCCGGCCACTGCACTCCAGCCTGGGCGACAGCGCGAGACTCCGTCTCAAAAAAAAAAAAAGACATGCATGCAAATGTTTATTGCAGCATTATTCACAATAGTAAAGACTTCAGTCAACCTAAATGCCTATCAAAGATAGACTGGATAAAGAAAATATGGTACATATGTACCACGAAATACTATGCAGCCCTAAAGATGAATAAAATCCTGTCTTTTGCATGGATGGAGCTGGAGGCCATTATCTTTAGCAAACTAATCCAAGAACAGAAAACCAAATACTGCATGTTCTGACTTACAAATGGGCGCTAAGTGATAAAAACTTATGAACACAAAGAAGGGAACAACAGACACTGGGGTCTACTTGAGCAGAGAGGATGAGAGGAGGGACAGGAGCAGAAAGATAACTATTGGGTACTGGGCTTAATACCTGCATGACGAAATAATCTCTACAACAAACTCCCATGACAAACCTTCACATATATGCCAAACCTAAAATAAAAGTTTAAAAAAAGAGTAATTTACATTTACATATACTATCTGCCCCTAAATAACCCTGCCAGATAACTATGATTACATTATTTTAAGGTGAGAAAACTGAGGCTCAGAGAAATGGCATAGCTTGTTCAGGCTCACATGCTTGGAGCTGCTGTATAACGTGAGTGAAGGGCCTTCTATGTCCTGTGTGCCCCTCTGGGTCCACTCTCCATTGTGCCCTCAGGTGGCTAATTTGGAGGGATCACATTGGTGGGCCCTTGGCCCTCTGATATTTAGTGGGTTCAGCCATTTGGAAACTCTGGCAGGTGATTAGAGGGAGAAAGTGACGTGGATTTTCAGAATCAGGGTACCGTATTTCTTCTCCCTTGGTTCCCTCCCCAGAGGACTAATTACACCGCTTCAGCAAAGGTCACAGCACCTATGAGGGCAACTCTCAGTTCTACGTGTTCTCTTTATGCTTTCAGTAATCTCTCCCTTTCCTAACCCCACCGACTGAGGAAAATAATGGCTATAGGGTACTACACTATTATTTTGAGTTTCTCTAGAGAAGGTCCACACCTTTTTAAACAAAACTTTTGGTTTACCCCTCCTTATCCTAATTTGGGTGTACTATTTCCTGCTGGAACACTAACTGATATCTATGCTATTCACTATGACATGCTCTGAGGATATATAATCTGTGCCTTTAAGAAGCTACTATTCTTGAAGTTGGAGCAGAAGCAAGAAAATATAGTGGTCATTCAGTTTTAAAGTGCATATTATCTATAACCTGTTTTCTGGTAACCATTGGAGAACCTCTCCTTTAATATCTTCAGTATTCTTGGTAAAACTCAGGGTGCCCTCCCTTGGCTTCCTAAGCTTCTGGGTTTAAGCCTGGCTGTTTTTGATAATTATTTGGCAATAGATACACTCTAAACAGCCAAGGAAATCCCTCTCCACTTATTGGACAGAGTCCTTCAGAAAGCCTAGTTCTGAGAAGCAAGAAAGAAGACAGAATAGGCTGGGGTGTACTTACCTTGAGATCTTGGAGTAGCCACCTGTTTGCCCTAGCTACAGGGACAGAAGCTCAGGGGTAACCACCCACATCATCTTGCTAATGGCCTTCTCCTGGTCCAAGATTATAGGGACTTGAACATTCACTTTCGTAATGTATATTTCATTGCAACCACTAAAGGAACAACTAGTTTCAACTGATATGAAACATATACAGTTATGTAGAAATCTATATTATTTTGCTAAATTTGAAATATTTTTCATTTAAATTTTGTGATTATCAATTTTATGTGTGAACTTGGCTAGGCTACAGTCCCCAGTTATTCGTTAATCTAGGTGTAGCTGTGAAGGTATTTTGTGGGTGTGATTAAAACCCATAATCAGTTGATTTTAAGTAAGAGGACTTATCCTAGATAATCCAAAAAAGCCTGATTAAGTCAGTGGAAGAGTTCATGCCTGAGGGTTCCAGCTTGCCCTTCCTGATGACCTGCCTCATGGATTATGATCAAGCCTAGTCAGTCCCCAAAATTACATAAGCCAATTCCTTGTAATAAATCTCCTAATATGTATCTCCTACAGGTGTTCTATCTGACCCCGACCAATAAAAATATCTACTAGGAAGATCAAAGAGTTGAGACTTTAAATATATTCTTAATTGCTATAATTAAGTAAAAAAATAAAGCTGTACTGACTCAGGAGTGGAAATGACACAGCAAATCATTAAGTAGCTCCAAATAGGCAGAATGCAGAGTTTAAATTGAGAAAAATCACAGTTAGTTCTATAAAATGCTTTATTTTTTCTTTTAATGCAATTCAGAGTTATACGACTACCAGAAAATGGTCTTAAGGATGTATATAAAATCATCCAAATCAGTACACTTGGAGGCTTTGGGGATCTACAGAAACGTACATAAAAAAATCCAATTGGGTCACAATATTAATCAGTTTAATATGTAACATGTTCACAAATGCACTTTATGCATTTGTGAAAATTTATGGAAAGACATGGAGAAAAAATTATAAAGAATTATTACTGTTCTATACTTGTACATTAAATACTTTATCAGACTATTACTCAATGCCTGTCCCTTTTCCTTTCAAAACTAGAAAATGTCTGTATCAAAATGACCCAAGATATTTATACTTCTAAGGATTCTCCAAGCAGTTATAATGATCAGATGAATACACACATTAAATGAAGATTATAAGAAAAGTTGTAAGCATCTTCCAAAAATTGTCATGGCCCATAAAAACAACTATGAAATTCTACTGCAGTATGCTACAAAGCAGTATATAATTCCAAGTTCTTCTTCAAAGGTTCATGACAATTTTGTGAAAGGCCAAAAGCTCTTCTAAATGATGTTTTACTTGCAGCCTGACCCTGAAGCAAGGATTTTATAAACAGCACTGCAGCCAGGCCTCAAAGAGTGATTCTGCAGTGAGTTTAACATCGAAACAAGACTTTGCCATGAACAAAAATTGACCTTCACACAGTTTTGAAAGGGAAGAATTAAGACCTTGGGTAGGTGTTAAGAATTTATCTATAGTAACCTAATAACTTAATAGAGAAGGCTCTTAGAGAGCAGAGAAGTGATTTCTTCTCATGTTCTGGCTCTAATAACAAACACAATTGTGAGGAGCCCCATGCTGCCACCTCTTTATCAATGGTCCATTGCACAACATCTTATTGTCTCTTGGTTTGAAACTCATGCCAGCAATTTCTTACCTGCTATATTATCATGTGTACCATTTAAAACTCTTCATACTGCTTAAAATACTTTGGAAGTAGTAGAAAGCAAAGTGTTTTTCTGAATTGAAACAAAATAGAATCCCAGTTGCTCATAATGATAATTAAGGGCTAAAAATTAATTAAAGAAAAGAAAGCTAAAGAAGATGAAAATAAATATTTTTCCCATTTTAAATGCATCAGGCGACATTCTTGGGAGAAAGACACTAAAATAAGAAAGGAATTTAAATGTACAGCTGAAAAAGAAATCTAAAATATTAAGTCACTCAGCACCACATACTGCCCCAGATAGTATACAGAAAATAGAAGACAGTCAACTATTTTAATACTGAGTTTTAAAATTGAGAATAAAAATGTAATTGGCTAGACACAATCCTTTCAGACTATTCTCAATCTTAAACATAAACTTAGCTGATCTTTGCAAATGTAGATTTCTAACACATAATATGAATATGTCACTATATTAGTAAAATAAGCTGCAAACCATGAGCAAATGAGAGAAATAACATGAAAAATATTGCTTTTACTTTTAAGACAGATATATGATTATTAGAAATATAAATATACACATGTTCACATATACATAAATATTCAACTTTGGACATGTAGAATATCGAACTTCTGGCATCTTTAATTCAATGACTAAGCTTTATGTTTTTACTGTGATCATGTTTTTATGTTTAAATAGCAACACAAGACAGTGCTTAAGAATCGGGGTCACTCCTGCATTTGCATATTAATTCACAAGTTCCAAACAAAGTCACCTATTTCATTCATATCTGCATCAATAGCATCTTGCTCACTGTAGGATACACAATATAACAGGGATGAAATAATAAGTGAGTGAATGCATGCATGTATGCATGAATAAATAAGATGATGGATGGATGGATGAGGAAAAAGAGATCATATAGGCTTAACTGACAACAAAGTGAGTTACCCTCACTTTACATATCAGTCTTGATGAACTGTTCATAGCTCATTTCTCACACCATCAAATACTCCCCCAACAGGGAGAAGAAACAGAAACTGACTCTGCCAGGCTGTTCACTCACATCATCTCATTTAATCTGCACAGCTGCCAAATCAGGTAAGCACTGCCCATTTTACAGAAAACAAGACCATATGCCCTGGTACTGGGTCACCTGGAAAGTGCTGATACCGGATCCAAATCCAGACCCTTTGTAATCCAAAGTGTGTGCCTTTTCTGTTTACATTTCTATAACATCTAGGTGATATGTGCCCCTTCTAATACCTGAGCTTACTGAATTATTTGCATATAACTTTATTAATTTACTGTTACTTTGTTTGTCCTATGTGTACGTTCTTTCATAATACTGATGTATGAAAACTTGAAAATATAAAACTAAATTGAAAAAAATCAATCATCCATAATTCTACCACTCTGTAACACAGAAACTGTTTGCAAGTCAAGTGAATCTTGGCTTCCAAATCTAGCATCTTGGCCAAGAATGGGCTGGCAGATTTTCTTTCACCTTCCTACACAGTGATTCTAAGTCACAGCCCACACTCAGCAACTTAGGGCTCTAAAACATGAGACCCTGATTCTCTAAGACCTAGGGATGCCTTTACACCCTTGTCCAAGGATTGAAAAGCCCTGGGTGGGAGGACAATCTGGGCTAATGTTTTGTGAAGAAGTAACTGCACTACAGCCCTTGAAACTCTTCATTTTGCAATGCAATTTAGGCCCTTCTCAGAGGAAACGTGTATCTCTGGACAAGCAAAGAAGCACCCTTTCACCCAGAGATAATTTTCACATGAGAATGAACTTTATAGGTCCTCAATTCCCATACCTTCATTGAGCAAGTAAAAAAACAAACAAACAAACAAAAAACAACAACAACAAAAAAAACTAGCCCAGAGAACATGTAGCCATTAGTGCTTTGGGGTCCTTATCCATCTCCAAATTATTTCCCAGCAGACTGACAGGGAATTTAATTCCTCCTAATAGTCACTCAGTTCCTTAAGCAATGAAGATGCAGACTTACAATAACAACATGTCAGGGGTTTAGACACAATAACCACTGACACTTACTGAGGGATTACCATGTGTCACGTGATGCCTAAATTTTTATGTACATAATTTTACTTGACCTTCATAACAATCTGGAGATGGGTGGTATTATTATAACCATCCTGCAGATGGGCAAACAGGCTCTGAGAAGTTGAGCCACTTGTTCAAGGTCATACAGCTAAAAAAATGGCTCATCTCCAGTTTGAACCCAGATGAATTAGACATCAAGAGTGTCGATTACCATGCTATACTATCCTGCTCTTAACTGGTCTTGTAAAGTCTTTTAAGAGAGTCCATTCATCTTCTGTTCGTGAAACAGGATCATATAGGGATAATTTTAACCCTGTTGCACCATCCAGGTAACCTGCCACCTAATGCCCTTATTCCCTGGGCCTACCTGAAATGCTTGCATTTAATTCCCTTTAATCTCCTACTTGTTGACTTAAAGGTCCTAATGCAAGATGTGTGGCTGGCTGATGCTCTAATGAGAAGCAGATATCTCAAAACAAAATAGGAAAATGTATCTTGTTGGAGCTAATTTCAAGAGTAGACATAATGGAATAGGACTAAAAGATGCAGTTATGTGGTCTTCTGACATTAGATATCTTGACTAGTAACAGGTTATTCCAAAATCCAAATCTGGGGTCTTCCAGAAGTAAGGCCAGTGTGGCTGATTTTGTCCTTCAAACCCAGTGCCTTACTCTCAGGCCTCAACAATCCAGACTCAACACGTTCCTTTCCTGGTTGAACTCCCAGAACATGAGAGGAAAATGGGACTCGCAAATCGTGGGAACGGCAAGTGATTCAGTTTAGAGTAACATGGGTTGATCTCTTCTTGTTTCTCCCCTCTTATTTCCTTTGGCCTTATCTCTTCCAGCAGAACTGTGATTACATCAGCAAGCCACTTCAAATCCTTTCTGAAGTAAGACAGAAGTATAAATGAATAAAATAATTATCAGGGAAATGCATGTGGATCTCTTTGCTCTCTGGGTCTACTGCTACCATTTCCCTTCCACCTGTAAGCACCATTCTGGCTTCTTCCACAAAAAACTCAAGGTAAATTGCCTGAAAAACAACATGTGTAGGAAATATGGTCCTTGACTTTAACCCTGAACATAATGTTCTAAGACATTTTTTAAAACTAGATTTCCTTCCAGAATTCAACTTGCACCAGTCTGCCAAATAAACATTTTGGATTTAAACAGTAGTTAGGGAAATGCTTGTATCTTAGATTTGAATGAGAAGAGGAAACTGCTGTGGTTGAGAGATTGTGAAGTGCCATTCCATTTAGCATGACATTAAAAGAGCAGCAACAATCAAAGTTACACTTTTCCTCACCATGAGGTTCCTGTCTGCACAGCACAACACTCATGAGGGGGAGGCATCAATTTTCAGAAGGAAGATCCAGTGTACAACTTGCTCCCCAAGAAATGCAATTGTTTAAAACCAGAACCGACTAAAGTGGCTTATGTAAGCTCACATTTAAGGAAACATCTGCCTCTGTCTTGATTCCCTCATTAGCAACCGGTTATGGCTAAACTACCACATGGTGATCCAAAATGTCAATTCTTTAAAGTTGTAACTTTGCCAAAAGAAATACACAACACATATATGTGGCACCAATAGCACTGCTTTGATTTATAAGCTAGTCATGCTAGTTTAACTGTAGAAATAGTGCTGTCTTAATATAATATTGTTCCTCTGCAAAGCTGAATCAATTCTTTAGAGTTCTGCTTGGTGAATGAAAACAAGAAAGCAGGTCAACTTGCTAATGAACTACATTTTCCCCCATGATTAGGGAAAAGAAGGAAAAAGAACAATCGTAATCATTAACAAAAAGTTTACTGCATGCTATTATTAAACTTTGCCTCCCTAAGTAAAATTAAACAATTGTTTATTAATAGGACTCATGTGTTTTTTACAAGAAAGTCTCAGGAATAAATGTTTAGTAAGAATTGATTCCTACTTTGGATATGATGCGCTTTGGGGAGATGCAGGAAAGAATGGGGGAAAGGGAGTGACACTATGAACAGACTGAACTAGGTGCAAGAGATGGGACTAGTGAGTTTCACTGGTCACGTATTTCTAAGAGCCAAACCCACTGGCTCTTATGATGTTCCCTAAGCCAGTGACGGGGACTGGAGGAACAAGTCACGGTCACATCCACTGCTGATCCCACTCATTCCCAGGGGTAATGCCAGAACCAAGAGAAAGGCCTTCCTAAAGATTGGGAATGGGAGATGCATGAAGGCTCAGGAAGCTGATGCCAGTTCCTTCTTTGCTATACACAACAAAGTCTTTTTCCTACCTGTTTTGTACCTGGCATCACAAGTGCTCAATTCAGCCTGCTCACATGGGGGGCACTAAGTTGATAAGGAATCACGAACACCATGGTGCTAGACAGGAGCGCTGCCACTCAAAAGAAAAATGTTTCAGATATAAATCTGTTGAACTCTGCTCTCAGTTATTCAACCTATGTTATACAATATTTAATTATATTGAATTAATACTTAAAACTTTCATACTTCTATACAATCCACTTGCTGTTTTAGTGTTGCTTTTAATTATAAACTAAGATTCAGTAAGTTTTCTTTTGTTTTTTTAATTACACTTCAAGTTCTACAGTGCATGTGCACAACATGCAGGTTTGTTACATATGTATACACGTGCCATGTTGGTGTGCTGCACCCATTAACTCACCATTTACATTAGGTATATCTCCTAATGCTATCTCTCCCCTCTCCCCACACCCCATGACAGGCCCTGGTGTATGATGTTCCCCATCCTGTGTCCAAGTGTTCTCATTGTTCAATTCCCACCTATGAGTGAGAACATGCAGTGTTTGGTTTTCTGTCCTTGTGATAGTTTGTTCAGAATGATGGTTTCCAGTTTCATCCATGTCCCTACAAAGGACATGAACTCATCCGTTTTTATGGCTGCTTAGTATTCCATGATGTGTATGTACCACATTTTCTTAATCCAGTCTATCATTGATGGACATATGGGTTGGTTCCAAGTCTTTGCTATTGTGAATAGTGCCGCAATAAACATACATGTGCATGTGTCTTTACAGCAGCATGATTTATAATCCTTTATATACCCAGTAATGGGAAGGCTGGGTCAAATGGTATTTCTAGTTCTAGATTCTTGAGGAATCGCCACACTGTCTTCCACAATGGTTGAACTAGTTTACAGTCCCACCAACAGTGTAGATGTGTTCCTATTTCTCCACATCCTCTCCAGCACCTGTTGTTTCCTAACTTTTTAATGATCGCCATTCTAACTGGTGTGAGATGGTATCTCATTGTGGTTTTGATTTGCATTTCTCTGATGGCCAGTGATGATGAGCATTTTTTCATGTGTCTGTTGGCTGCATAAATGTCTTCTTTTGAAAAGTATCTATTCGTATGCTTCACCCAGTTTTTGATGGGGTTGTTTTATTTTTTCTTGTAAATTTCAGTTCTTTGTAGATTCTGGTTATTAGCCCTTTGTCAGATGGGTAGATTGTAAAAATTTTCTCTCATTCTGTAGGTTGCCTGTTCAATCTGATGGTAGTTTCTTTTGCTGTGCAGAAGCTCTTTAGTTTAATTCGATCCGGTTTGTCAACTTTGGCTTTTGTTGCCATTGCTTTTGGTGTTTTAGTCAAGAAGTCCTTGCCCGTGCCTATGTCCTGAATGGTATTGCCTAGGTTTACTTCTAGGGTTTTTATGGTTTTAGGTCTAACTTTTAAGTCTTTAATCCACCTTGAATTAATTTTTGTATAAGGTGTAAGGAAGAGATCCAGTTTCAGCTTTCTACATATGGCTAGCCAGTTTTCCCAGCACCATTTATTAAATAGGGAATCCTTTCCCCATTTCTTGTTTTTTTCAGGTTTGTCAAAGATCAGATGGTTGTAGATGTGTGGTATTTTATTATTTCTGAGGGCTCTGTTCTGTTCCATTGGTCTATATCTCTGTTTTGGTACCAGTACCATGCTGTTTTGGTTACTGTACACTTGCAGTATAGTTTGAAGTCAGGTAGCGTGATGCCTCCAGATTTGTTCTTTTGGCTTAGGATTGTTTTGGCAATGCAGGCTCTTTTTCGGTTCCATATGAACTTTAAAGTAGTTTTTTCCAATTCTGTGAAGAAAGTCATTGGTAACTTGATGGGGATGGCACTGAATCTATAAATTACTTTGGGCAGTATGGCCATTTTCTCAATATTGATTCTTCCTATCCATGAGCATAGAATGCTCTTCCACTTGTTTGTGTCCTTTTTTATTTTATTGAGCAGTCGTTTGTAGTTCTCCTTGAAGAGGTCCTTTACATCCCTTTTAAGTTAGATTCCTAGGTATTTTATTCTCTTTGAAGCAATTGTGAATGGGAGTTCACTCATAATTTGGCTCTCTGTTTGTCTGTTATTGGTGTATAGGAATGCTCGTGATTTTTGCACATTGATTTTGTATCCTGAGACTTTGCTGAAGTTGCTTATCAGCTTAAGGAGATTTTGGGCTGAGACGATGGGGTTTTCTAAATATACAATCATGTCATCTGCAAACAGGGACAATTTGACTTCTTCTTTTCCTAATTGAATACCCTTTATTTCTTTCTCTTGCCTGATTGCCCTGGCCAGAACTTCCATCATTACGTTGAATAGCAGTGGTGAGAGAAAGCATCCCTGTCTTGTGCCAGTTTTCAAAGGGAATGCTTCCAGTTTTTGCCCATTCAGTGTGATATTTGCTGTGGGTTTGTCATAAATAGCTCTTATTATTTTGAGATATGTCCCATCAATACCTAGTTTATTGACAGTTTTTAGCATGAAGGGTTGCTGAATTTTGTCAAAGGCCCTTTCTGCATCTATTGAGATAATCATGTGGTTTTTGTCTTTGGTTCTGTTTATATGATGGATTATGTTTACTGATTTGTGTATGTTGAACCAGCCTTGCGTCCCAGGGATGAAGCCAACTTGATCGTGGTGGATAAGCTTTTTGATGTGCTGCTGGATTCAGTTTGCTAGTATTTTATTGAGGATTTTTGCATCGATGTTCTTCAGGGATATTGGCCTGAAATTTTCTTTTTTGTTGTGTCTCTGCCTGGCTTTGGTATCAGGATGATGCTGGCCTCATAAAATGAGTTAGGGAGGACTCCCTCTTTTTCTATTGATTGGAATAATCTCAGACGGAATGGTACCAGCTCCTCTTTGTACATCTAGTATAATTCGGCTGTGAATCTGTCTGGTCCTGGACTTTTTTTGGTTGGTAGATGTTCAATTACTGCCTCAATTTCAGAGCCTCTTATTGGTCTATTCAGGGATTCGACTTCTTCCTGGTTTAGTCTTGGGAGGGTGTATGTGTCCAGGAATTTATCCATTTCTTCTGGATTTTCTAGTTTATTTGTGTAGAGGTGTTTATAGTATTCTTTGATGGTAGTCTGTATTTCTGTGGGGTCGGTGGTGATGTCCCCTTTATCATTTTTTATTGCATGTATTTGATTCTTCTCTCTTTTCTTCTTTATTAGTCTTGCCAGACGTCTACCTATTTTGTTGATCTTTTCAAAAAACCAGCTCCTGGATTCATTGATTTTTTGAAGGGTTTTTTGTGTGTCTATCTCCTTCAGTTCTGCTCTGATCTTAGATATTTCTTGCCTTCTGCTAGCTTTTGAATGTGTTTGCTCTTGCTTCTCTAGCTCTTTTAATCGTGACATTAGGGTGTCAATTTTAGATCTTTTCTGCTTTCTCTTGTGGGCATTTAGTGCTATAAATTTCCCTCTACACACTGCTTTAAATGTGTCCCAGAGATTCTGGTATGTTGTGTCTTTGTTCTCACTGGTATCAAACAACATCTTTATTTCTGCCTTCTCATTTTGTTATGGACCCAGTAGTCATTCAGGAGCAGGTTGTTCAGTTTCCATGTAATTGAGTGGTTTTCAGTGAGTTTCTTAATCCTGAGTTCTATTTTGATTGCCCTGTGGTCTGGGAGACAGTTTGTTATAATTTCTGTTCTTTTACATTTGTTGAGGAGTGCTTTACTTCCAACTATGTGGTCAATTTTGGAATATGTGTGATGTGGTGCTCAGAAGAATGTATATTCTGTTGATTTGGGGTGGAGAGTTCCACAGATGTCTATTAGGTCTGCTTGGTGCAGAGCTGAGTTCAATTCCTGGATATCCTTGTTAACTTTCTGTCTTGTTGATCTGTCTAATGTTGACAGTGGGATGTTAAAGTCTCCCATTATTATTGTGTGGGAGTCTAAGTCTCTTTGTAGGTCTCTAAGGACTTGCTTTATGAATCTGGGTGCTCCTGTATTGGGTGCATATATATTTAGGATAGTTAGCTCTTCCTGATGAATTGATCACTTTATCATTATGTAATGGCCTTTTTGTCTCTTTTGATCTTTGTTGGTTTAAAGTGTGTTTTATCAGAGACTAGGATTGCAACCCCTGCTTTTTTTTGTTTTCCATTTTCTTGGTAGATCTTCCTCCATCCCTTTATTTTGAGCCTATGTGTGTCTCTGCATATGAGATGGGTCTCCTGAATACAGCACACTGATGGGCCTTCACTCTTTATCCAATTTGTCAGTCTGTGTCTTTTAATTGGAGCATTTAGTCCATTTACATTTAAGGTTAATATTGTTATGTGTGAACTTGATCCTGTCATTGTGATATTAGCTGGTTATTTTGCTTGCTAGTTGATGCAGTTTCTTCCTAGCATTGATGGTCTTTACAATTTGGCATGTTTTTGCAGTGGCTGGTACCGATTCTTCCTTTCCATGTTTAGTGCTTCCTTTAGGAGCTCTTGTAAGGCTGGCCTGGTGGTGACAAAATCTCTCACCATTTGCTTGTGTGTAAAGGATTTTATTTCTCCTTCACTTATGAATCTTAGTTTGGCTGGATATGAAATTCTGGGTTGAAAATTCTTTTCTTTAAGAATGTTGAATATTGGCCCCCACTCTCTTCTGGCTTGTAGAGTTTCTGCTGAGAGATCTGCTATTAGTCTGATGGGCTTCCCTTTGTGGGTAACCCGACCTTTCTTTCTGGCTGCTCTTAACATTTTTTCCTTCATTTCAACTTTGGTGAATCTGACAATTATGTGTCTTGGAGTTGCTGTTCTCGAGGAGTATCTTTGTGGCATTCTCTGTATTTCCTGAATTTGAATGTTGGCCTGCCTTGCTAGGTTGGAGAAGTTCTCCTGGATGATATCCTGAAGAGTGTTTTCCATTTTCCATCTTGGTTCCATTCTCCCCATCACTTTCAGGTAGTTTTGGTCTTTTCACATAGTCCCATATTTGTTGGAGGCTTTACTCATTTCTTTTTACTCTTTTTTCTCTGAACTTCTCTTCTTGCTTCATTTCATGAATTTGATCTTCAATCACTGATACCCTTTCTTCCATTTGATCGAATCAGCTACTGAAGCTTGTGCATGTGTCACGTAGTTCTCGTGCCATGGCTTTCAGTTCCATCAGGTCATTTAAGGTCTTCTCTATGCTGTTTATTCTAGTTAGCCATTCATCTAATCTTTTTTCAAGGTTTTTAGCTTCTTTGCGATGGGTTCGAACATCCTCCTTCAGCTTGGAGAAGTTTTTTATTACCAATCGTCTGAGGTCTACTTCTGTCAACTCGTCAAAGTCATTCTCCATCCAGCTTTGCTCTGTTGCTGGCAAGGAGCTGTGTTCCTTTGAAGGAGAAGAGGCACTCTGATTTTTAGAATTTTCAGCTTTTCTGCTCTGTTTCTTCCCCATGTTTATGGTTTTATCTACCTTTAGTCTTTGATGATGGTGACATACAGATGGGGTTTTGGTGTGGATGTCCTTTCTGTTTGTTAGTTTTCCTTCTAAAAGTCAGGACCCTCAGCTGCAGGTCTGTTGGGAGTTTGCTAGAGGTCCACTCCAGACCCTGTTTGCCTGGGTATCACCAGCGGAGGCTGCAGAACAGCAAATATTGCAGAACGGCAAATGCTGCTCCTGCTCCTTCCTCTGGAAGCTTCATTTCAGAGGAGCACCCGCCTGTATGAGGTGTCAGTCAGCGCCTAGTGGGAGGTGCCTCCCAGTTAGGCTACTCAGGGGTCAGGGACCCACTTGCGGAGGCAGTCTATCTGTTCTCAGATCTCAAACTCCATGCGGGGAGAACCACTACTCTCTTTGAAGCTGTCAGACAGGGACGTTTAAGTCTGCAGAAGTTTCTGCCACCTTTTGTTCAGCTATGCCCTGCCCCCAGAGTTGGAGTCTACACAGGCAGATAGGCCTCCTTGAGCTGCAGTGTGCTCCACCCAGTTCCAGCTTCCTGGCAGCTTTGTTTGCCTACTCAAGCCTCAGTAATGGCAGACCCCCTCCCCCAACCTCCCTGCCACCTTGCCGTTCGATCTCAGACTGCTGTGCTAGCAGTGAGCAAGGCTCTGTGGGTGTGGGACCCTCCGAGTCAGGCATGGGATATAATCTCCTGGTATGCCATTTGGAAAAGCGCAGTATTAGTGTGGGATAGTCCCAGTTTTCCAGGTACCATCTGTCACGGCTTCCTTTGGCTAGCAAAGGGAATTCCCCGACCCCTTGCACTTGCCAGGTGAGGTGCTACACCACCCTGCTTTGGCTCATACTCTGTGGGCTGCACCCACTGTCCAACAAGCCCCAGTGAGATGAACCCGGTACCTCAGTTCAAAATGCAGAAATCACCCGTCTTCTGTGTCACTCACGCTGGGAGCTATAGACTAGAGCTGTTCCTATTTGGCCATCTTAGAACCACCCTCCAAGATTCAGTAAGTTTTCTTAAGCGGATAAACCTGCTACAGATTTTGCTAATAGCAACAGAAGAAAAATTGGTTTTCCATAATTTGCCCAACAATGAAAGCATTAATCAATGAATTAAAAACACTGTAATGCAGGATATCTGAAATGAGAGAGGAAAAAACTCAGCAAAATTCTCTCCAAAAATTCTCTCCAAAAAAGAACGATTTTTAAAACTAGAAAAAATTGTGAACAATAACTATTTCAGGACCCTGGAAACAGACTGAAGGCACATAACAACTTGAGAAGCACTTAATCAAGTAAAACTATTGAATCTCAGTGGGAGTCCGTGGAATTTTAGCTTGGGACTGCTCCCATTACCTTATTATCTCTAACACATCCCCAACACCTGCCAACTGGTAGTTCTACCAGGGTGAGACAAGCCATGAAAACCTGCAGTTTTTGCTGCAGAAAGAAGCCAGATTGATTTGGAACAGAGAACAGTAAAACCTCATGCCCCAGGGCATTTTCAGAAACAGCAGCAATTCCAGAAGCAGAAGAATGGGAGAAGACAATGAAGCTGTGATCCTATTTGGGACAACCAACATGAAGACAAGACAGAAATTTAACAAGAGGATTTGGGTAATGAGACAGCTGTAGTGAACCCTCATAAGCTCCTATATATATCCCTGGTGGTCTGGGAGGCTGTACATATGTGGGAGGCTGCATACATACTCAGCAGCAACTGCAAAGTCCCTATCTATTCCTACTTTCCTATCAACCGATTATTTACTCTCCAGCAAAATTATCTTTCAAAAATGAGGGCAAAACAAAGGCATTCCCAGATAAAGAGGGGGAAAATTCATTACTACCAATCCTTCATAACCTCACTGAGGAAACAGAGTTTAGGAAAAAAACACTTCCTACTTCATTCTATTAGGCACTATTAGCGTGATAAAAAGCTAAACAAAGATGTCACAATTAAAGAAAATTAGAGACTGTCAGGAATATTTGTAATATTTGTAATATTTTCAAAACAAATCCAGAAATACATACAAATTATACACCATGATTAAGTGAGATTTATAACATTTGCAAATCAATGTAATATATCATATTAGTGAAAAAAGGGCAGAAACCACATCATCATTTTAATAGATACAGAAAAAGCATGTCACAAAATCCTACATGCCTTCATGATAAAAACTCTCAACAAATGGAATGGAAAGGACTTTCGCCACAGCAGCATCATTAAATAATGGCTAGGGACTGAAAACAATCCATTAAGTGAATGGATAAGCAAAATGAGGTATATCCATGTGATAGAATACTATGTGACAATGAAAGGGAATAAATGACTCATGCATGCTACAACATGGAGAAGCTAAAAAACAGTATGCTAATTGAAAGAAGCCATGTGCAAAAGATGATGTATATCCTATACATATGAAATGTCCAGATAAGGCAAATCTACAGAGAAAATAAGTAGAGTAGTGGATACCTGGGGCCAGGGTGGTAAGAGGTTGAATGCAAATGGTCAAAAGGGAACTTTTGAGGATAGTGAAAATATTCTAAATTTCATTGTGGCAATGATTACATAACTCTATAAATTTACTAGAAATCATTAAATCGTACACTTAAAATAGGTTAAATCTATGGCATGTACATTATACCATAATAAAGCTGTTTAAAAAGAAGAACATCATAGTGACTGAAAAGTGACAGTTTTATAAAAATGATGAAAACCTTCCCTGTCTTTGAGAGAAGCATTTTAGTGAAAGTAGAGAACTTTTGCCAGAATCCTCTAGAACAGGGGTCAGCAAACTATGACCTGTGGGCCAAATCAGGCCCCACACCTGTTTTTGTACGGTCCATTAGCTGGGAATGGTTTTTACATACTTGAATGGTTGGAAAACAACCCAAAAGAATAATATTTTATAATGTGAAAATTACATGTATAAACTCAAATTTAACGTTCATAAACAAAGTTTATTGAAAGATAGCCATGCTCATTAGTTTGACCTAAGGCCAATGGCTGCTTTTGTACTAAAAAGTTGAGTACTTCCAACAGAGAGCTTATGATCTGCAATGTCTGTGATATTTACAATCTGGCCCTTTACAGAAAAAACTTTGAGACCCCTGTTTAAAGTAGTGCTTCTCTATTCTGAATGTACTTTAGATTTACTTGGAACCTTGAAAAAAATACTCCCAACTGAATTCCACCAACCTCCTTCCCCTTCATCCATCCAACTACATGACAATCTTGGGACAGTGTAGTTTTTAAAAAGCTCTCTAGGTGGTTTCAGTGTCCAGCCAGGATTAGGGATCCCTGCTCTAGATCATACATGGAGCTAAAGCCAGGGAGGGTTTGAGTTTTAGTTTAATACACTGATATCGCATCAAAGTTTGAAAATTAGTAAGTAAAACAAATTTGGAGCAGTTATCTAAACCACTGGCAGATGTAATTAGCTTATCTGTGACAAAACTACTTTGTTGTTCTGTCTCCTGAAGAGAAGGGACCCATATGGCCACTGTTTCTCAATCAGTGTTTCCAAAATATATTAGCTGAGTTTATCACTAATAACCAGTTTCTCTGTGCTAAACCACTGTCAGAAGGAGGATTTCTGCTAAGAGCACTAAACCTGAACACAAAAAGGTATAACAGAAAATAAAAGAGTGCCAAGATTTTGATGATTCCACTGCTCTCACTTATTTTAGGTTTCTAGATCACATAGCCCAGTACAATCAACAACTATTTAAAAAGTAAGTGAAAATAAATGACAAATAGCATATATTATAGATTAAATGTGGCCACCAGCTCTTTGTAGCATCCCTTATCAAGCTGGAGTCTATCAGCCTAACCCTGAGCCTTGACCTCAACAGTCCTTGCAGCTTCTACTCATGTTCTTCTTGGAATCCGGAGGCCGTCATGCTGTGAAGAAGCTCAGGATAAAATAACAAATGGAAAGAGAGAACCAGTCATCCTAGCTGGCCCAGCTGAGATCAGACATCAAAAATAAAAAAGTCACTTTGACACTGAAGTGACAGAAACCTTTAGAGAAAGCAATCATCGCAGAATTCATAAAACTGAAGGAATGAAAAGTTGGGCATAATCAGATGCAGAAAAGGATTTCAGGAAAGCATATGTTTCTAAAACATATGAAAAAAAATGTATACATCATCAAAAGGTCAAATTCATGATGGAATACAACTTCAAAAGGAATAGACTGTATAAATGGAAAGCAATTGATAATATAATTGTGAATGACCTCGACAGAAGGGAAAAGGAAAGACATCTTAACCCACCAATACAGATATAGGGAAAATTCTGTTTCATTCATCTGTACATTCATTCATATAAACATACAAACAACAAACTCAAGATGGAAGAATTCATATTCTTGAAAAGCATACCCTAAAGATAAAAGAACATAAAAATTAAATGGCAGAGATCTATTAAGAACATATACAGAAAAGCTCATAATTATATAAGACATTCAAACTAAATGTTGTCTGAAATTATGTTCCAGGGCAATATAAATAAGGAACAACAACATTGCTTGGGGCAGATGGTATAATGCTAGATAACAGATGCTAGTGGAAAAATCAGACCTCTTTGACATCTTTTTTCTTCCACCTTTTCTAAGGAAGAGACTATTTTCCAGTTAAAATAAGACACTGGAACTCAAGACAGGAGATAGATAAAATTAAAACAAAAGAGCACACAGGCGCTTTGTACTGACTTCAAGTTGCCAGTTGAGCCAAATCATATCCAGGGCCCAGAAATAACTTGCAAATATGATAGCAAACTGAAGATAGGCCTTAAGAGCTCAAAGTCAGATCCATGTCATTACACATTTCAAAAGTGAAAAGGAAGTAGATTCTGCTTAAAATCAATGCCAGTAACATTCTGGAAAGACAGTTTATAAAACAGGTGATGAATGAGCACTTGGAGAGAAAAAGATTCTGAGAAGTTAGAAATCACTGACAGATAATGATTTGTGTGGCATTTTATGTAGCAAATGTTTCTCATACCATTTTTTTAGTCCTCATGATACCTCAGTAAGTCATTAATATATAATTTTATTACCATGATACAGATGAAAAAATTGAGGTGCTTCAACATTGAGTATATTATGTTCAAAGTTACACAGTAAGAGCCATATTACAACTCAAAATTGATTTACACCGAACTTCATTTCTAACAGGACAAGGGATTGTTGCAGAGTACTGAGTCCATTTCAGCAAGACATTTGACCAAGTTGCCTGTAATATGCTTTTAGACAAGCTAGAAACTGAGATAGATGATGGCATGGAAAAGGAACCTCATCTTCTTTTGGATATCTGAAAAGCACCACATATTCAACTTGTCCAAAAGCAAATTCATACACTTCTCCCTCAAGCCTGGATCTCTTTCAGTATTTTTGCATTTCAATGAAGGCATCTTTTGTATTCCAGAACTTGACAGATATTCTTGACATGCTTCCTTCATTATCTCATACCCAATCCATCACTAAAGCCTACAAATTTTACACTAAAATACCTGTCAGCACATGTAAGGTATTATTCCTGTGTTGCTGACAATCAAGTATTTGTCTGGTTGTTACTCCTTAGAAGCAAATCTTTTTTCTCTAGCTGCTTTTGAGACCTTCTGTTTGTCTTCAGTGTTCCACAGCTTCACTAAGAGTAGTCTAGATGTAGATTTATTTTTATTATCCTGCTTAGGAATTTCTGGGCTTCATGAAAATCTTGATCAGAACCTTTCAACTGTTGGAAATTCTCAACCAATATCTCTTCAAATATTGCTCTAATCCATTCTTTCTCTTTTTTTCCTTCTAGAACTCTGGCTAGCCTTCCTCACTCAATCCTCTCTTTGACTCTTCACCTGCCTTTCATATTATCATCTGTTTCTTACTTCTTAATTCTAGATTTTTAAAAATTCACCTTATAGTGTTTAATCTTCACCAATGTTTAATCTGCTATGTAATGTTTAAGTTTTATTTAAATTATTACTTATTTTAATGAGTTCTTTATGGTTTTAAATTTGCTTGTTCTTTATTCATATTTTCATATTTGTCTGACTTCTTTAACACAGTAAACATTTTCTTATTACTCTGTAGCTGTTGATTCTAATGGCTATATATTTTACAGTCCTGGTTCTGCTGTCTCTGGCTTTTACCTACATTGCTTTGTTTCCTTAAGTGATTAGTAATTTTAAATTATAAACTGCTCATAATAAAAACTTTCTCTTTAAAAATTTTTTGAGTCCCAGGATGAGGGTATGTTCCTTCCAGAAAGAATGTGCAGTGGAGCCAGAGGACTCCATTGTCTTTTGAGCGGCTATTTGACACATTTTTAGGCTGTTCTGTGACTGGTGGTTTATTCAGATGATGTATCACATTTTAATGTAATTACCCCTCTCCCCAGAAACTATATTTTTTTTGAAAAGTCAGTCACTAGATTGAGATTTTAAAATTTATTTGCAAAGAATAATTTAGAGCAGTGATTCTCAGCTCTGGCTTTACATTAGTGTCATCTTGGTAGTCTTCAAAAGTCTTGCTGTCCAGGCCAGTGAAATAAGAATCTTTGAGAGCATTTTCTTGTAGCTCTGAAAGTGATTACTGTATGGAGCCAAAGTTGACAATCACTGATTTAGAGAAATTGAAGTACAGATGAATCACCTGGGGATCTTGCTAAAATGCAGATTCTGATTCAGTACACCTAGGGTAGTGCCTGAAAGTCTGTGTTTATTTTTATTTTCACTTTTATTTCTGAGACAGGGTCTCTCTCTCTTTTGCCAAGGCCAGGCTGCAGTGCGGTGGTGCAATCATAGCTCACTGTAGCCTCAAATTACCAGGTTCAAGTGATGCTCCCACCTCAGCCTCCTGAGTAGCTGGGACTATAGGCATGCACCACCACACTCAGTGAGTTTGTATTTCTAACAAGCTCCCAGGTGAAACCATGGCTGCTGGTCTGTAGACCACAATTTGAGTACCAAGAATTTAGACTAGCTTTCTCTTGTAAATGTTAATCTTGTTTGTACCAGTGCTTATATCTCCCTTCTCATTCCTGATGTTCTAAAGTTGTTCATTTCTCTTTCTTTCCTTGAACAGTACTATTGGGAGGGCTTTTTTTTTTTTTAATTCATTTTTATTCCTTTTTGTATTTTATTCATTTTTTTCAGGAAACAAGCCAGCTGAATTTTAATTTGCTAATTCTACTTTTTCTTTAAATTGTTAATTTCTGCTTTTACTTTTCTTAATTTCTTTATTACCCCAAATTTTCTTTTATTACTCGTTTCATCTTCCAACATTTAAATCCCTAGTTTAATGATTGCTATGCTTAATCTCATCCTAAAATATACCACAACTCCACTTGCTTTTTGTCTGTTTGACCTGTTGTACTGTTGCAAATGTTCTATTATCTCCAGCTGAGCCTCTATTTCTCTTAGTATTAAAACTGTTATATTAAAAGCTGAATCTAAGGCTATCTTAACCATATAATATTGTTTACTTTTATATACTTATGAGTTATTCCTTTTAAATTAAAATCCTACTTTGTCCCACTTAATGCTTTTTGCCTTTAGCGAATTCCAACTTTTTTGGCATTAATAGCACCACTCCAGCCTTCTTGTTTAGAATTTACTAGTGGGTGATATATCTGTATTAGTTTTCTCTTGTGATGTAACAAATCACTACAAACTCAGTGATAATACCAATTTGCCACTGAATTGACTATCCCTCAGTTTCCATGGGTCAGAAGCCCGGCACAATGTAGCTGGATCGTCTGCTCAGGCTCTCATAAGGCTGAAAGGAAGGTGTTGCTTAGCTGTGTCCTCATGTGGGAGGCCCAACTAGGCAAAGATCTGCTTCCAAGCTCCATCAGGTTGTTGGCAGAGCATGTTTCCTTACAGTAGTAGGACTGAGGTCCCTGCTGTCTTCCAGCTGTCAGCTGGGGACTGTTCTGAGGTCCTGGACATGTGGCTCCTCCGTCTTAGCACTGGAGAACCCCCAGTTAATAACCTCTCACACTTCTCTCTCTCTGACCTCCCCTTCCTAGCGGTCAGAGAACACTCTGTTCTTAAAGCGCTTGTGTGATTAGGTCAGGCCCATCTGGATAATTTTCCCTTCTTAAAGTCCACTGCATCATATCACACCACATAATCTCAGGAGAATTATGTAAGATGCATACACCAGGTTAGAGGGTTGGATAGGGTAGGACCTCAGGCCCATTGTAACATTCTGCCCACCACAATGTTCATTTCTTTATTTTTATCTTTCCTATGTCACTTTGTTTAGGTGGGTCTCTGGTAATCACATTGACTTTGCTTTTCTATTAAATTTGAGGGTCTTTATTTTTTAAGAAGTTGAACAAATTCACATTTACTGGGACAATATATAGTATTTGATCTTTCTGTGTCATTTTATTTTGTGCTTTACTGTTGCTCCCTTGACCTTCTAGGGATCAAAGTTTTCTTAGATCTTTGTTCTATTTTTTTTGGTTATTCAGAAGTAATATGTAGTCTCGACTTTTTTTTTTTTTTTTGGCAATTACCTGCATATTTTTAAACTGCTTAATCCTATTTTCTCAATCACCATAGAGAATAAAACAGTATCTAAAGATATGCCTATGGAATTTTTCCTTTTCCTCTTCTCCCCTACCAAATAAAGAATCATAGCCTTTATACTCAGAATATTAGTACTTTTTATAATTTAAGAACTATTTTTGACATCATATTAAGTTATACAATCATAAGAACAATTAACATTTTTAAAAATTAACTCAAATTTTAAAGCTTTCATTACTTACCACTTATTTTAATTTCATTTTCCTTTAACCTGCTATCTCTCTTTTGATTAACTTTTTAATTGACTAAATATTTTAAGTAACTCTAAGTTCTTGAAGATCTGAGAATTCCTTTGGGTTACAGACTGGAAGGCACTTTCCCGACTGCTTCTGGCTTGATAACATTCCTATTAAGAGGCATTTGGGGTGAAGTTAAATTCAATTGTGATCTCTTGTGTCAAAGATATATTCTTTTTTTTTTTTTTTTTTTTTTTTTTGAGATGGAGTCTTGCTCTGTCATCCAGGCTGGAGTGCAGTGGTGTGATCTCAGCTCACTGCAACCTCTGCCTCCCAGGTTCAAGTGATTCTCCTGTCTTAGACTCCTCATGAGATTACAGGCATACGCCATCATGCACAGCTTTTTGCTTTTCTTTTTTTTTTTTTTTTTTTTTGTGTGTGTTTTTAGTAGAGACGGTGTTTCACCATGTTGGCCAGGCTAGTCTTGAACTCCTGGGCTCAAGTGATCTGCCCACCTCGGCCTCCCAAAGTGTTGGGATTACAGGCATGACCCACTGTGCCCAGCCAAAGATATATTCTTAAGGTAACCAAATAAAACATAAAACCAGCTGAGCACACCTGACTATCTGTGAACCTTAAGCATGTGGCTTAATTTCCCTGGGCTGTCCTTCCTCTTGGGTGAAACAGGGCTCAACAAAATCATCTCTGACACTCTTTCCACATTTCCCAGTCAAGATCTTAGGAAACTAATACAAAAATCAATATTTTATCAACATTCTATCCCACAAAAGCAGAAGGATTAAATTCTAGTAATGTTTTAATGAAGTCTACATATATATATATATGTGTGTGTGTGTGTGTGTGTGTGTATATATATAGAGAGAGAGAGTTTCAGGGTCATATAGTGATAGACAGAAAGTGTTAAAATGAATATTTCTCTTGGTACCCTGCTTAGAATTAAAAGTAGAAACTCATCAACAATACTTCTTGCAATTGTATATACAGTTGTTATTTTAAAGTCTAAGAAAAAAAATAAACTTTTGATGAACCCATAGTTTCATCTAACAATATCACACAAGCATGTGTTTCGTAGCTTCCATTTGCAAATGTTTTGGCTAGAGTTTACAATGACATAGTTCAAAATTCAGAAAAGTATTAAAAGTTTTACAACAAAAAGTTTTCCTCTTAAATTCTGTCCTCCAGCTACCCAATTTCCTTCCCCATAGTCAAAGTTGTATGTTTCACATATATGCTTCTAGAGGTATTTTGTGCATATACAGAATATCTCTCCTTCCCTCCCTCCCCTTCTCCCGCTCCTCCTCTTTTTTCTTCTCAAAACAGACAAAACTGTCCTGAACCTTGATTTTCACTTGCCATATCTTGGAGATATTTGTATATCAGTATAGAGTACTGCCTTATTCTTTTTTTTATAACAACATGGTATTCCATTATCTAGATATACTGTAGTATGTTTTCCTAATATTGTATTGGTGTATATTTTAAACCATGTTACAATTATAACCTCAAATATATACCATTTCAAATCTGTTAAGTACATCTGTAGGATAATTCCTGTGGATGAAATTGCTAGGTTATATGCTACACACACTTGTAATTTTGAGTTACAGCCACATTGCTCTCCATAGAAGGAATAACGGCTTAAACACCCAACCAGTAATATATGAGCCTACAATAGTATTATTTTTTAATAGTTCCAAAGTATACCACATGGTACTTTCAAATTCCTATCCTGATTTTCTTTTTTGGTTGGTTTTGTGGACCTGTGTGGAATGAGAGTGTGAAGAGTCAAATGGGCCCTGTTTTATGCCTCACACTATCTTGGTTTCTCTCTCTTTCCCAGACCACATGACTACTGCAAAGCACACCCTACTGCTATAAAGTTTCACAAATTTAGGACATATTGAATTGATCAGGGTCCATAATCCATTAAGTTTGAGTGTCTCTACAAAGCCCGCTTAAATACAAACTGCAACATAACAGCAGCAGAAAGCTAATGAACTCTTGGCGCTATGAATCAATGTCTAACGAGAGTTGATTTAATAGGGCTCCAAGGGTCTGTATCTTATTGCTAATAAAAGAGATCCCTTCCAGCTCTTTTTCACACAAGCCTAAATATTAAATAGGGCTTTTGATGACTAAGCACCAGAAAATTTAATTAAGAGGGGGATTTACTGATCTCATAGGACAGTGTTCCTCTACTGGATAACTTATGGAAAAGAGACAGGAAAGCAATAAAAACTCAAGCACAGGGCAGAGGCATCACAACATACAGAGTCATGATATCCCAAGCCCACCCTGGGTCAGCTATCATCAGCTCAGAGTCCTCTCCCAAAGCACAGGGAAGTTCACTTCCACTTTAATCCTAAGAACCTGCTCTAAAATCAGGACCACTGCATGGGAATAACGACATGGGATAACAGCAAGTTGTTTTCCATTTGTTTTTCCTCATTGGATGGGGTAATCACAAAATTTTAATATTAAATAGAACTAAATAGTATTAAATAGGATTTTAAAAATACAGAACAAAAGAGAGTGTTGTCATAAATTATGGTTAGCCATCAAAGCACTTAGGTTTAAAAGTTTAATGCGCTGCATGCAGCTCTTCCAAATCAGAAAGATAAAATTTGTAGATCATTAAGATCACTTCATATTCTTGAAACCGGTCTCAGTCATGGGTGCCTCAGATGAGTCTAGAGAACGCAAGAGTCAAGGTCATCAGAATTAAAAGTGTGCTCATGTGATTACTTTATCATCACCACGTCCACACTGGAAGCTACTCCAGAGAAAACAACTATCTCATTTAATTTTTTAAAAGTGGATGTCATTATGTTAAATGAAATAAATCACACACAGGAAAATAAATGTCGCATGCACTCACTCATATCATACGTGGGAGTTTAAAAAGTGAATTTCATAAAGATAGAGAATAGACTGGTAATTACTAGAACTGGGAAGGAGACGGTGGAGGGAGAGATGAACAGAGGTTGATTAATGGGTACAAATATATAGTTAGACAGAAAAAGACAGATCTAGTCTTCTATAGATCAATAAGGTGACTATAGTTAACAATAATCTACTGCGTATTTCAAAATAGTGAGAAGAAAATAAATTGAATGTTCCCAGCATAAATAAAAGATAAATATTTAAGGAGACAGATATCCCAATTACCCTGATTTGATCATTACACATTATATGAATGTATCAAAATATCACATGTACCCCCAAAATATACACATCTATTGTGTATCAATAAAAGATGAAGTTTAAGAAAAGGAAAAAACCTAGGTGTCTTTGTTGATTAACATACCTAAAACAGGAGAATTTGCTAATTCCTGTTTCTATAAAATCCAAAGATCAGACCTGTCAGACCTGAAGGATCAATGCTTTCCTAGGAGATATATAAAATACTGGTTGCAGCAAGGTTCATACAACATTTTTATTTTGGCACAAAGTCTCAAGAGCTTATTGTTTCTTAGATGGTTATTGGTGGCCTTGTCTGCCTTCCATGCCTTACATACAATGGGATCAAAGGAAACTGTAGTGACGTGGCCCTACCTGCATTGAACACACATTTCCAACTCTGAATGCACAGAGAGGTACTAAGTCCACAGAGTTGCTAACATTGTTATGGTGTACACAAAACTCAGCTCTATTTGCTTAATTTACAATAACTAATAAAGAGCCCTTGCCAGACAGCACTTGCCATAAAGAACTCAACACAGGGTGTGTTCTTGGATGCTGTCCACAAATTTTGTCAAAGCAAGTTTCAAAAGGATCAAACATGAAATGTTTCTCCAGTGAGCAAATATTGAATGGGTAACCAACATGACTCTGTAAAAACCAACTTGGTGGTGTGTCTCAGTAGCCTGGAAAAGTTTTATTTTTCATATGTAAGCTAGTAATTCTACTTTCAGAAATAAATTTTAAGAAAATCAATTGGAGAAGATAAAATTTTATAATATATGAGGATGTTCACTGTAGCATTATGTATGATACAAAAATCATAACCCAAATATCCAGCAATCAAGGAATAACTGATATGTATCTATATGATATGGTATAATGTGATGTGATGTAATGTATGCTGTGACATGATTTTATAATATAATCTAATGCTGCCATATCTAATGATAGAGGATACTGTTTAATGTTAAGTGAGGGAAAACTGTATAGAATATATAGAATGCCAATTTGCTTTAAAAAGTCAGTCTATTGTAAAAAAATGTGTGTGTGTGTATATATATAATATATATACATTTTTAAAATATTATATTTCCTCCTGATATAGTTTGGATATTTGTTCTCTCCAAACCTCATGTTGAAATGTGATTCCCAGTGTTGGAGGTAGGGCCCAGTACCAGTGTTGGAGGTAGGGCCCAGTAGGCGGTGTTTGGGTCTTGGAGGTGGTTCTTTCATGAATGGCTTAGTGCCCTCCCCACAGTAATGAGTGAATTTTCACTCTATTAGTTCATACAAGAGCTGGTTCCTAAAAGAGCCTGACATCTCTCTCCCTGACTCACTCACTAGTAACAGCTTCCTGAGGTGTTACCAGAAGCTGAGCAGATGCTTGTACAGTCTGAAGAACCATGAGCCAAATAAGCCTCTTTTCTTTTTAAATTACCCAGGTACTTCTATTTTACCTTCCATTCTCTCCCCTTCCTGTTGTACACTCCCTCACATACACATATAGTGACCCCAGCCAGACAGTAAATGATGTGGGGCAGGATTTTATTTACCTTTTTCATTCGCTTTTTTCCAAAGTACAGCAATGCATACCATGGGGCTCAATAAATATCCATTAAAAGTAGTAACTGGTAATAAAATGCTGAATATGTAAGAAGGCAACTTACCAATGTTTTACAGTGGTTATTTCTAAGGTGTGAAATTAGATATAATTTTTATTTTCTTTAAACTTCTATGTCCTTTTCCTAGTTTTCTATATCATCATAAATTTATAACCAGAAAGCATTTTTAAAGAAATTAATCTCAATAAACCAAATTATGCTTATTTGCCTTCATATGCACTTTTATTCTATTGTTTGCTTTAATAAATATTAAGTGCAAACAATGAATAATGTCTCACCTAGTACAGTGAAATATTTGAGCAATAAGAAATCATGTACCATTAAAAAATAAAATAATTTTTCTCTGTTAAGAAATAGAAGCTATTAAATCCATAAATTTTATGAAAATAAAACATACCATTGAAAAGAGAACAAAGCTAAGAACATACTCTCATTATTAGCCAAAGATCTAGTATAACATTCAAAATTCTTTCACTACACTAGCTACTTAAGAGCAAAAAGAATTGAGGTTTGAATAATATAATCCAATGTCCCTTTGGAAAATAGAAAATAGCACTATCTTTCTACAACACTTCCTTTTCCTTTCCAGTATCTTTACCCACCTTACAGGGGGCCTTAAAGTTTCAGAAATTACCCGGCACCATTTGATATTTTTCATTTAAACACAAACGTATGTTCATCATTAAAAATTCTCCAAATACAATAAAGTATAAAGAAAAATGATTCAAAATGCATGCACCAAAAATAGCTAATGATATCATTTTGTGTATTTGCATGCAGATTTGTGTGTATGTATGTATGATTCAAGTTTGTTAAAACATACACACATATATAAAAATATGTACTTTAACATATCTACTATTATACAAACATTAAGCATATATTACTTTGCAGTTTTTTAGCACCTCTACTCATCTTACAAACACGTATCTAATAAGAATTAGGATAGACAGATAAATAACATATGTGTACATCTACACATACACATGCACACATACATACTCATTGATGTATACATATTATACACACCCAGAAATTATACTCTCCTAAATTCTACTTCTGGAACAGATTCTATTTTATTGATTCAGAATCACTTCCTCATTGGAACATTGGCTGCTGCTACTCACTTCATCAGACTGTCCTGCCATTAATCTTTACATTTTGGTTCTGTAATTTTTGAACATAATTCCAGAGCTTCAAAATAATTACAATTCTAAGTTATTTTCTAGATATAGGCAGCAAAAACATGAAGAAAAAATTATCTCTTTAGAAGTTATACATTTAGGTTTTTTTCTTTACAAAACTAATGGACACTTTGCAAAAATTCTGCAAATACAAAAATTCTGCAAATCCCACCCACTATCCTACCAACCTAAGACAATCACTATTAGGTCTTTGTTTTTGCTTTCTAACTTACACACACATGCAGGTAGGCACATGCGTGTGTTTTACTAGATATAATTTCAGTGATCATGATATTTTATGTCCTGCTTTATTTTTTTAACTACATCGCTTTTTTTTCCATGTAGCTACATTGTCTTCATGTGCAGCCTTTTCAAGAGCTACAGAAAGGGCCAGATCACTCGAAAGTGTTGCCCACTCTGGCTGTTTTCCTGCTGAAAGGCTCTGCTTTGAACTGGCTGCTCTTTCTAGAGCTGCTTCATGTCAAAATTCCTTAGAGGCTGGCTGGAGAAGACAAGGACATAAACCAAAAGTGAGCTGAGTTTGTGGCTCATTAGGAAATTCATTAACAGGATTGCAAAGTTTAAATTTGAAGCCAAAGTGAGATTTAGGGGCAGCCTGTGGTTTCCCAAAGTCCAGAAATGACATTCTAAAGTTGGCTCAACACAAGGACCCACAAAGGCTGACTGCACCATCACTCTGGTGGACAGAAGACTCGCCAGGGCTGGACAGTGTGGGTCATCACTCAGGAAATGAAGCATCTTCTATGAGGAAGGGAGGATAACAAGGTGGGAAGAGCACTGCCCTGGTGCCAGGACAAGAGGGCTCAAACTCCTGCTTTGCCACTTGTGAGATGGAGAATGTTAGGCAACTCTCCATGCCTTAGCTTTCTCATCCATGCCTTAGCATCTCATATTAGCATCTATTAACCACCAGAATGGCTAAAATGAAAACAGAAGGGCCGGGCATGGTGGAGCATGCCTATAATTCCAGCACTCTGGGAGTCTGAGGCAGGAGGATCTCTTGAGGCTAGGAGTTTGAGACTAGCCTGGGCAACACAGTGACACCTCGTCTCTACAAAAAGTTTTAAAATATTTTTAAAAAATAGAAAGATAAAATTAAAACAGATGATACCAAGTTTTCATGAGCATATGGAATAATCAGAACCCTCATATGCTACTGGTGGGAGTGTAAACTGGTACAACTGCTTAGGAAAACTATTTGGCAATATCCGCCCTAATACATGCATTCTCTGTGACTCAGCAATCCAATCTTTGGGTAAATACATAGCAGAAATGCAGCCACAGGGTCACAAGAAGATAGAATGTTTACAGCAGAAGTATCTATAAGAGACCCAAACTAGAAACTACCCAAATGCCCACAGACAGTAGAACAGATAAATAAATTGAATACTATAGAGCAAAGAAAATAATCTGTACAACATGCAACATGTGGGTGAATCTTTTGAACATGATTGAACAAAGGAAACTAGACTCAAAAGAGGATATATCATATGACTCTATTTATATAAAGTTCAAAAATAGGCAAAATTAATTTACATCACTAGAATTCAAGATTGGCATTATCCTTGGTGAATAGTGATTAAAAGGCAGCACAGGGTGGCTTATGAAACTCAGACAGTTCCCGCTTCTTGATCTGTGTGCTGGTTACACAGGCATGTTCAGTTTTAGTTTCATGGGAGATGCCAAGCTTCCTGCTTTCTCCTGGGAGATCACAGTTTAGCCAAAGCTGGTTGAAAGCTGCTTCTCTGGACTCTCATCCCTACTTCTCTCTCCTCCTCCTTTTCATTTGAATTTTACTTTCTCTCTCTTTATAATTCTACCTATAATTTAATTCACTATAGTTCTAAATTGTCCTTCCTCCACAAAAGCATATACCTATCATATATGGTATGTATCAATGGAGTGTTAATTCTTCCCTGGTTAGAAGTCAAGGAAACTAAAAGCTCTTAGTGCCACTAAACAAGTTCACTATTGTTATGAAAGTTAAAGTCAGCAGGAGTCATAATTTAGCAGTTAATCTGTCATTAGTGTTTCTATTTTTCTTATTAAATTATATCTTTTGGGCCTCTGGTCATTTTGTAGCTCTTCTTTGAGTCCCTTTCATAAGCTCCCTTCTTATTTGGGCCAATAAATGAAGGCCAAGCCCAAACAAAGGCCACATTGTATGTTATTGGGCAAATTCCAGTTTCTCTGATGGATGACAGGCTCAAATATACAAGGACCAGGTGGCCACATCATAGAGACTGGTCAGAGTAAAGAGCAGGACTGTGTCTGCACCCATGTCCAGAGGCTTTCCCCAGCCTGAGATGTTGTTCAGAATGTCCTGGTCCAAAATTTATTGATCGCTTAAGCTAAACTATCCATTCTTAATGATGAAAGTTAAAAGTCAAAAAACAGAACAACATGGTTTGACAGAAAAAATCTTATGACTCTGCTTTCTCTTTCACATTTTACTATTTGACCTTGTGTGAGGCACATGCATAATGTTAATGTCTCAGACAGCTCATCTCTAGTAGGGAGATTACAACACCCTGACTATAGGAAGGCAGGGGATGGGCCATCCATAGTCACTTGAAGGCCCTACCAGCAAAAGACCTGGACTGGAAGCACTAAATGATTTACCCTGGGTTGGAGCATGATGGCCAAGTGTATGGGGGGTAGGCAGATCTGGGCATGAACGCCTGCTGTCACTGCCAAGCTGGGTGACTTTGGATCAGTGACCTACCTCATGGAACCTTTGTTTCAATGGAAATAATTAACTGTTATTGGGGATAACAATTAATGTGAAGACTAAGTTAAACCAAGTTCCATAAAACACTAAACCAAGCCAGACCACAAAGACAGATGAGTTTCACATTTAAGGATCTGGACAATGACAACTTGGCTTCAGTGCAACAGAGATACACACACATACATTTTTAAATTAAATATAAGTCACAAGTTCTCAAGAGAGTAATTAGAGCCCTGGGAGGAATCTGCCAGGTTGAAGGAACCCAGAACGGCGGGCTCCGTGTTGGGGAGTCTTCGCGTATTACAGTGTAAGCATATTTCTGTATGCTGCAGTTGCATGCTCTGCCTTCTGATTCTTTCTGTGACAGTGTCTCCCTGAGTCTCACTGCAGCTCATGTGGCTGTACAACTCAGCACATGCCAAGGCAAATGTTCTCAGAGAGACATCATTATTCCAGAACTGGAAGTCCACCCTACCACATCTTGTTTGCTGCTTAGAGATACTGGGGCTGTCAAGTTGTGAGTGCACATCTGAGCCATGGAGTTGGCCTTCACGGTCTCTTCTCCCATTCCTGTTTCTTCCAGCCACATAAATCCATCACTCCTCTGTGGAGGCTGCACTACCCACAATGGTTCTGACTCCTCTGTTGAAGGGACTAGAGCCAAGGCTAGTGTTTCCGGATTCTCCACAAATATTAATCTTGAGGATTCAGAAAGAAATCAGAATTCCTGAGAATTCTTGGGAAATCCCAAAGTCATAAATTTCTTAAACACTTTCAACAATCTGTATACTCTTCACTCATTATTACAGATACCTAAAAATGCCTTTAACAAATACTGGTTTAGTAGTATTTACAAAGAACTTCAGCCTATAGTGAATATTCAAACACAGGAAAATGGGGATGAACATTATTCGATAGAATCTGAATAACATAATATTTGAATCTCTTAGGAAGGTTAACAGTATTACACAGATGTAGGTGTTGAAACTGCCACATTAAGAACTTATTTTGTTTCTGAAATTTTTAATGTTTCAAAACATCACTCATAAGATTTGTATAAAGTATATCATACCTATATTTGTAGATTTTTGCACAAGTGACTCATGTTAGCAGCAAAGGAGGCTAGAAACACATACTTATAAGATGGCAATAGTGGCCATTTCTCTCCCAAGTGCTCCTGTCCTGAGTGCTAGAAATGTTGACCTTCACCTTCAACTCCATGCATCAGCATTTCCTGTTTCTGCTTGTCCTTCACATTGGTGATTTCCTTTAAACCAGTAACATTTCTACATTGACTGTAAAGCATATTGCTCACAGAAAAGTTTTAATACTTTTCCTTATTTTCATGATGTTTCTACTGATTTTTCTTGGGATTTAGGATTTGGGGGAGTGTGTAAATTTCCAAAGTAATGATGGGAAGAAATTCCCATATGGAAACATGAGCCAAGGTCCTCAGTTGGAATGCCAGACCTCTAGCTTCCCTGTTGCTTCCTGTAGAACGATGGCCCTTACTTCCTGATCCACTTCTCCTTGAAGCTATAGGGTTCCTGACTTTGTAATTGCTGATCTGTCTTTTGATAACCCACCCAGTTCATGAATATACTTGACTCTTCAATTCTATTGTTCCTTGAGCACCAACTATCGTGATTTACAGAACCCCTGCCTTGTGCCCCAGTGTTTCCATGACCTTTAAAACTGACAGTCACCCTCCCCACCTGAACACACCCACACCTGAGACTTTCCAGTCCCACAACTTTCACTTTATCTTTATCTACCCCATCCCTGAACCCTGTAGATGTACATGTAAAGAATTTTAAACCAATAGTGCAGTCCATGTTTACACCGAGGCAAAAAAGTCATCACCTGAACTCAAGGTATGTGGTTTCCAGGGAGGAAGCTGAATGCCAGGGGCAGATCAGCCCCAGGACTCTTATATGAGCTAATTCCTGAGAAAGCAACTCCAGTGAAGACAGAGAAGCTGTCACTGACATGTAAGGCAACAGAATGAAACAATTTGTCACCAGGTCATGGGAGGAAGACATAGGATCAGCGAGAGGGAAACAAAGTGTGGGGCTAGAGGGGAAGCAGTTTCCATCTGCTCTGTCCACTTCCCATCTGCCTTCAAATTATATCTGTCCACAGTCTAAGAGATGAAGCCTTCAAACACACTTGAAAAACAGATTATTCTAACCTTTCCTGTCACCCTCAATTCCTGTCAGGATGCCTCGCTCTATACTGATAGCATTTCTCATCTATGAGAACATTAATTTTTAGAAAGAATAACTCAGTCACTGCTGCTGTCTGTTTCTTCCCCAGCTGGACTCCAAAGCCAGATTGTGCACATCCTAAAGTTTCTCATCAGATCCTGAAGCCCAGCATACTAAGGCATGCAAAACTAAAAAAGGAAGGTAACCCTTATTTGTTCCCTTTGGACCTTGTTCTTCTCCTTTCCTGAGCTAGTTTCTCTTGCCTGTTTTGCCAAGATTCTGCTTGCATAGCATGCTGGTTTGGGTTCTCCTCCAGCTCCCAGCCTGGGTCCCAGACTCGTCTCTGTCACCTGGGGATGGCATTTGTTCATCTTGCTTTCTGAAGCCCATATCTCAAGTGTGATCTTGGGTCCTCCTTAAAGAAAAAGGTCCTGAGAGTAGACATGAAAAACAAAGCCTATCACATCTGCTTCTTCTGCCCTCCTTAGCTCCAGGCTTGCAGACAGTGCTGATGTCCTGAAACACCACAGCCTGTACTTTTAGGCGCAGCAAGGAATCAGTACATGGGCACAGCATCAAGTTATGTTGGTTGAACTGCATCCAAAATTCCCCAGAGAAGACAAAGGAACTAAATACTGTCATACCACAACATTAGCTGGTGCATGATAGGATGGTATAATCCAGGTTTTCTCAGACTTTTATGGAGGCCTCACTCAAGCACACATTGCAGAATGCCACCTCCAGAGTTTCTGATTCAACAGGTCTAAAGCATGAGAATTCACATTTCTAACAAGTTCCAGGCAGTGCTAATGTTGTTTTCTAGGAGCCTTCCTTTAAGAACAACTGAGGTAATAAAAGAAGCCTACTTTTGAGAACCAGACAGACCCAGTGGTGTAACTTTGGGCAAGTCATTTAATCTTGAACCTCAGGTTCTTTATCTATAAAATATATAAATGATATAAAAGGAGAACAACAATAAATGACTGTAAAGTCTCTAGCACAATGCCTGGTACACAGCAGTTCTCAAAATAGTATATCTTATCCGTTTCCCTAATCTTAAAACAAGTTAAATAATATTTTGCAAAGTTTGGTATTTTCTTGCCTGAAACCTTGAATATATTTCTTGAAGGTCAAGTTTATGAGATGTCATTTTAAAATTCATAAAGGTAAAGACATATGGGAGTTTTATATAACAGCTTTTGCTATAGAATGAGATTCGGAATTGGGTGGCTTCTTCTCAGAGTTTCTCCTCAAAGTTTTAGACAGTGAAATGCAGAACATAACCATGTGATGAGGAATTTTCCAGTGACAAGGACATATGAAAGCATAAACCTACAGGGCAACTTTTGAAATGTGATTTAGCAAAGAAATATTTTGAGTGATTTTGTGATTCTAAAACAGATGTTGGCAAACATTTTCTGTAAAATTCCAGATAGTAAACATTTTGGCTTTTTGGGCCAGTCTCTATCATAACTACTCAACTCTGCTTTTGTAGCACTGAAGCAGCCATAGATAAAACATAAAGAAGTGGGGCAGCTGTGTTCCAATAAATGTTTATTTACAAAAACAGGTTGTGGTCCAGATTTGGCCCATGAGTATATATCTTGCCAATCCTTGCACGAAAAGGTTCTTAATGCTTAGCTACAAACTTTGCAATGATGGGTTAATAAATAAGAAATCAGAAGGAGGCCGGGCGCGGTGGCTCACGCCTGTAATCCCAGCACTTTGGGAGGCCGAGGTGGGCGGATCACAAGGTCAGGAGATCGAGACCATGGTGAAAGCCCGTCTCTACTAAAAATACAAAAAATTAGCCGGGCGCGGTGGCGGGCGCCTGTAGTCCCAGCTACTCAGGAGGCTGAGGCAGGAGAATGGTGTGAACCCGGGAGGCGGAGCTTACAGTAAGCCGAGATCACGCCACCGTACTCCAGCCCGGGCGACAGCGCGAGACTCCGTCTCAAAAAAAAAAAAAAAAAAAAGAAATCAGAAAGATCAGAATGCATGAGACTTTTGCCCATTTTGCTGCATCTAAATTCGTCTAGATTGTCAGAGGACCCCTTATTCTAGAGCAGTCCTAGAAATGCTATGTATTCTGTTCTCATTTAAATTCTGGCTTACTCATTATTAGAATTAACAATACTTAATGCAAATATAACTTTAAACATTATATGAAAATTATGATTACTTTAAAATATCTAATTCAGAGGGTGTGCCAGTGCTCCAAGAAAAGTTTAAGCACATCTCTGAGAAGTGAGGCTCCTGGCCTCTGACACTAGGCACTACCAAGGTCTAAGACATATACCCTAAAGGTGGAGAGCAGCCTCAATGCTATTAGGCTACAAGAGTGCAGGTAAGACTGAATGAACTCTCAAAATTCTTGACGATGGATCTCTCTGACCACTTCTGGCTCAGCACAGACCAGGTCAATGAACACTGAAAGGGAGAGATAAGACTCATTTTGTGTTGGGAGGCCTAGGCGGGCAGATCATGAGGTCAGGAGATCAAGACCATCCTGGCTAACACAGTGAAACCCTGTCTGTACTAAAACAAAAACAAAAACAAAAATTTAGCCGGGCATGGCGGCAGGCACCTGTAGTCCCAGCTACTCGGGAGGTTGAGGCAGAAGAATGGCATGAACCTGGGAGGCGGAGCTTGTAGTGAGCCGAGATCGCACCACTGCATTCCAGCCTGGGTGACAGAGTGAGACTCCATTTCAAAAAAAAAAAAAAAAGACTCATTTTGTGGGTACAGGACTGACTGATAGAGTGACCAGTTTCCATTTTGGAGGCATCTTCCAAACTCTTGTCCTTTTCTATGATGGCTCTTTAAACATTGGTGCAAGCCTCCTTATACAGTATCCTACTGCTCTCTCCATCAGCAGGTAAGACAAGAGTTTTGGAATGGTTATTCCAGGGCTAGAAACCACAATCCTATCTTGTGACACATTCTTCTGGAATGCCTGGCTTTCAATGGAGGGCTAATGAGGACCAGCATGGGGCCATAAACAGAATAAAGGCTATGAAACACAACCTAGTAAATATTACAGGACTATGCAACTCAGGGACATAAGTTATAACTAATTCTATGGGGCAGCAGTAACCTGATACCAAAACCAGATAAAGATATCACAAGAAAAGTACAGACCAATATTCCTTATGAGTATAGATGCAAAAATCCTCAACAGAATATTAGAAAATCAAATACAGCAACATATAAAAATGATCAAATACCATAACCAGTTAGGATTTATTCCAGGAATGCAAAATTGGTATAACATCTAAAAGTCTATCTGAATTGTACACTATATTAATGGACTAAAGAAAAACCATGTAGTCATGTTAATAAATGCAGACAAATTATTTGACAAAATCCAACACCCTTTCATAATAAAAGCACAAACTAAGACTACAAAGGAACTTTCTCAACCTGATAGAAGTTATATATGAAAAACTCACTGTTAAAATCACAGTTCATGAATAAAGACTGAATGCTTTCCCCCTAAGATCAAAAACAATACAAGGATCTCTCATCATTTCTATTCAGTATTGTACTGGAGATTCTAGACAGGCAAGAAGAAGGAAAAAAAGGAATTAAGAGAAGAAGTAAAACTATCTCTATGCAAAGATGACATGATCTAGTATACTGAAAATCCTAAGGAGTCCATAAAAAATTATTAGAATAAATGAATTCAGGAAGTTTGCAGTAAAAGATCAATATAAAAAACAATTGTCTTTATATATACTAACAATGAACAATCCAAAATGGAAACTTTAAAAATTCTATTTACAATATCATTGAAAGAAAAAAATACTTGAGTATAAATTTAACAAAAAATTACAAGATTTGTACATGGAAAACTACAAACATTATTGAAATAAACTAAAGATGCAGATAAATGGAAAGATATCCCATGTTTGTGGATTAAATGACTTATTAGTCAATAATAAAATGGCAGTACTCTCCAAACTGATCTACAGATTCAATACAATCCCCATCAAAATTCCAGCTGTTTTTGTTCTTTTGTTAATGATTTTTGCATAAATGTATAAGCTTATCCTAAAATTCATAAGGAAATACAAAGGCAACAATGGCCAAAATAATCTTAAAAGATGAAAACTAAGCTAGAGGACCCCACATCACAATTTCAAAACTTACTACAAAGTTAGAATAACCAAAACATTCTTGTACTGCCTTAGGATAAACATAGCTCAATGTAATGGAATGAAATCCAGAAATAAGCCATTAAGTTTATGGCAAATTGGTTACAGACAAGGATACCAAGACAATTAAATGAGGAAACAGTAGTCTTTTCAATAAATGGTGCTGAGACAACTGGACATCCACATGCAAAAGAATGAAGTTGGAGTCCTATTTTACTTCATATACAACAATTAAATCAAAATTCACCAAAGACTTCAATTTAAGAGATAAATGTATCAAATTCCTAGAGGAAAATATAGGTGTAAATCTTTACAACCTTGGATTAGGCAATGGTTTCTTAGAAATGATAACTCAAGTATAAGCAACCAGACAAAATATAGATAAATTAAAATTAAATATTTTTCTGCTTCAAAGGATATTATTAATAAAGTAAAAACACGATCCAGAGAATGGGAGAAAATATTCACAAATCATATATATAGTAAGTGAACTATATTCATAATATATAAGGAATGCTTACAACTTAGTAGTAAAAAGATAAGTAACCCAAATAAAAATGGGTAGAGGATTTGAATAGACATTTCTCTAAAGAAGATACACAAATGGCCAATAAGCCTGTGGAAAGACGTTCAACATCATTAACCATCAAGAAAATAAAAATCAAAACCACAATGATATTTGTGGATGGCTAGGATGGCTATGCTAAAAAAGACAGGTAATAATGAGTATTGATGAGGATGTGAAGAAACTGGAACCCTCATACATTGCTGGTGGGAATGTAAAATGATATAGCCTTTTTAGAAAACAGTTCGGCAATTTCTCAAAAGGTTAAACAGAAGTACTACATGAACTAGCAATTCCACTCTTAGGTATATACCCAAGAGAGGTGAAACATATTTCTGCACAAAAACTTGTTAATGAATGTTCACAACAGCATTATTTATAATAGCCAAAGTGGAAACAACTCAGGTCATCAACTGATGAATGGGTAAACAAACAAAAACATGAAAATATTATTCTTCCATAAAAGTGGATGAAATACTGATACACGCTTAACATGGATGAACCTTGAAAACATGCCAAGTTGAAAAAGCTCAACACAAAAGGCAACACATTGCATGATTCCATCTGGACACATAAAGTGTCCAGAATAGTCAAATCCATAGGGGAAAAAAGTTTATTAGTGATTGCTAGAGGTTGAGAGAATGGGGCTTCTTTTTGAAGCGATGAAACTTCTCTAAAATTAGACAGAGGTGATAGTTGCACAACCTTGTGAATATACTAAAAACCACTGAATTTTACACTTTAAAAGGGTGACTTTTATGCTATGTAAATTATAGTTCAATTGAAAATATATTTTGGAATATTTGTATGGGCCTATTTCTGGATTCTATTATGTTCCATTGATTTATGTATCCATCACTCGGCCAATACCACAGTTGTGATTACTGTAGCTATACAATGTCTTGAAATGTACTAGACCCAGTACACTTTATTCTTTGCGCTTTATTCTTTTTCAAAATTGGTTGCACTTTACTCTTTTTCAAAATTGTTTTAGCTATCTAATTCCTTTACTTCTTGCTAAAAATTTTAGAACAATCTTGTTGATATCTAAGATTTCTTGCTAGGATTTTGATAGGAATTGCATTATATTTTACATATCAATTTGGGTAGAATTGAGATCTTTCATATATTGAGTCTTCCAATCCATGAACACTGTATGTTTCTCCATTTATTTAGAGCTTACAAGTCTGGTATCTGTTTTGCCAGATTTACATCTAAATATTTCATTTGTTTTTGAGTGACTCTAAGCAATATCATATTTTAATTTGACACAATTTATCACAGTATCTGTGTGTCCATATATTTTAACTTGATACAATTTATCACAGGATCCGTACGTGTCCATGTTTGTTTCTAGTGTGTACACACACACACACACAAATTAATTTTTGTAGGTTTATCTTGGATCTAAAACTAAATTTGCTTTTAATTCTGGAGGTTTTCTGGTGATTCCTTGGGATTTTCCATGTAGACTATCATGACTTCTGCAAATAAGAGTAGTTCTGCAAATAAGAGTAGTTTGCATCGCACTTTCCAAACTATATGCATTTTATTTCCTTTTCTCATCTATTGCATAATCTAGAACTTCTAGTATCAAGCTGATTAAGAGTGGAGAGAGTGACATCCTTGGCATGTTCCTTATCTTAAAGGGGAAGCATTAAGTCCTCCACCAATAAGTACAGTGGTAGCTGTAGGTTTTTTGTACATGCTCTTTGTCAAGTTGAGGAAGTTACCTCTATTCCTAGTTTTTTGATAATTTTTATTAGGAACGTATGTTGAATTTTGTCAAATGCTTTTTCTTCATTGGTTGATATGATTATGTAATTTTTCTTTTTTACTCTTTCAATAAGGTGAATTACATTGATTGTTTTTTTAAAACTGAACCAGCTTTGCATCCCTGAAATAAACCTCACTTGCACATAGTGTATAACTCTTTTTATATATTGCTAGATTTTGTTAATATTTTATACAAGATTTTTGCATCTATACTCAGGAGACATGTTGGTTTGTAATTTTCTCCCTTTATCTTTTTTTGTACTGTCTTTGTTTCTTTGGCATCAGGGTAATACTAGCTTTATCAAATAAATTGAGAAGTAGTCCCTCCTCCTAAATTTTCTGCAGGATTATGTAAATTGGTTTTAATTCTTCTTTATCCATTTGTTAGAATTTTCCAGTGAAGCCACTGGATCTGGAGATTTATTTTTGGGGACAGTGGCTAATTTTTCAATTTCTTTAATAGTTATAAGGCTATTTAAATGATCTATTTTATATTGAGTGAGCTATGGTACCTTATACTTTCAAGAAACTGAAATTCTCTAAATTTATCTAAGTTGTCAAATTTATATGTGTATACAGGTCTTATTATTTTTAGGTATGTGCCTTCAATGCCTAATTTGTTGAGGGTTTTTCTCATAAAGAGATGTTGGAGTTTATCGAATGCTTTCTCTACGTCTACTGAGATGATCGTATGGGTTTTGTTTTTAATTCTGTTTATGTGTTGAATCACATTTATTGATTTATGTATATTGAATCAACCGTGCATTCCATAAATAAAGCCTACATGATTGTGGTAAATTAAATTTTTGATGCGCTGCTGGTTTAATAGTATTCTGTTGAGGATGTTCACATCTATGTACATCAGGGAGATTGGCCTGTAGTTTTCTTTTTTTGCTGTGTCTTTGCCAGGTTTTGATATCAGGGTGATTCTGACTTTGTAGAATGAGTTAGGGAGAAGTTCCTCCTCCTTGGTTTTTTGGAATAGTTTCAGTATGGTACCAGCTCTTCTCTGTATGTCTGGTAGAATTTGACTGTGAATTCATCTGTTTCAGGGATTTTTTTGGTTGGTAGGATTTTATGATTGATTCAATTTTGGAACTTGATATTGCTCTGTTCAGAGTTTCAATTTCTTCCCTGATTCCATTTTGGGAGGTTGTGCATTTCCAGGAATTTATCCAACACAGTCAACATCATATTGAAGAGAAAAAAGCTGGATGCATTCTCCTTAAGAATAGGAACAAGCAACGATGCCCATTCTCTCATCAGTCCTATTCAACATAGTATTAGAAGCCCTAGCCAGAGCAATCAGGCAAGAGAAAGAAATACAAGGTATCCACATAGGAAAAGACAAAGCCAAATTATCTTTCTTCACTCACAATGATTCTATACGTAAAAAATCCTAAAATACCTGCCAAAAGGATCCTAGACCTGATAAATAATTTCAGTAAAGTTTCAGGATACAAAATCAATGCACAAAAATCAGTAGCATTTCTGCACACCAATATTGTTAAAGCTGGGAGCCAAATCAAGAAAGCAATCACATTTACAATAGAGACACACAAACACACACCTAGGATTATTTCCAACCAAGGAGGTGAAAGATATCTCAAGGAGAACTACACAACCCTGCTGAAAGAAACTACAGATAACATAAACAAATGAAACAACATTCCATGTTCATAGACTGGAAGAATTAACATTGTTAAAATGGCCATACTGCTGAAAGCAATCTACAGACTCAACACTACTCCTATCAAACTACCAACATCAGTTTTAACAGAATTAGAAAAAAGTATTATAAAATTATTATGGAACCAAAAAGAGCCCAAATAGCCAAAGTGTTCCTAAGCAAAAAGAACAAAGGCATCACATTACCCAATTTTGAACTATACAGCTAGGCAACAATAACCAAAACAGCATGGTGCTGGTACAAAAACAGACACAGAAGACCAACAGAACAGAATAGAAAACTCAGACATACAGCCTCACACCTAAAACCATCTGATCTCTGATAAAGTTGGCAAAAATAAGCAATGAGGACAGGACTCCCTATTTAATACATGTTGCTGGAATAGCTGCCTGGCCATATGCAGAAGAATGAAACTGGATCCCTACCTTTAACCATATATAAAAATTAACTCAAGATGGATTAAATATTTAAATGTAAGACCTCAAACTATGAAAGTCCTAGAAGAAAACCTGGGAAACACCATTCTGGACATCAACCTTGGCAAGAAATTTATGACTAAGTCCTCAAAAGCAATTGCAACAAAAACAAAAATTGACAAGTAGAACCTAATTAAACTAAAGAGTTTTTGTACAGCAAAAGAAACCATCAAGAGTAAACAACCGACCCACAGAATGGGAGAAAATATTTGTAAACTATGCATCTGACAAAGGTGTAATATCCAGAATCTTAAACAATTCAACAAGCATAAAACAAATAACCCCATCAAAAGGTGAGCAAAGGACATGAATAGACACTTTTCAAAAGAAGACATACAAGCAACCAACAAGCATATAAAAAAATCCTCAATGTTACTCACCATCAGAGAAGTACAAATCAAACCACTATGACATACCATCTCACATCAATCAGAATGGCTATTATTAAAAAGACAGAAAATAACAGGTGTTGGTGAGGTTGTGGAGCAAAGAGATCACTTATACACTATTGGTGAGAATGTAAATTAGTTCAGTCACTGTGGAAAATAGTTTGGAGATTTCTCAAAGAACTGAAAACGGAACTGCCATTCCACCCAGCCATCCCATTACTGGGTACATACCCTAAGGAAAATGAATTGCTCTGCAAAAAAGACACATGCACTCATATGTTCATTACAGCACTATTCACAATAGCAAGGACATGGAATCAACCTAGGCACCCAACAATGGTGAAGTGAATCAAGAAAACGTGGTACATATACATCACTGAATACTACACAGCCATTGAAAAGAATGATATTATGTCTGTTGCAGCAACATGGACACAGCTAGAGGGCATTATCCTAAGTGAATTAACACAGGAACAGAAAATCAAATACCACATGTTCTCACTCATAAGTAGGAGCTAAGCACTGGGTATACATGGACATAAAGATGGGAACAATAGACACTGGGGAGTATTGGAGAAAAGGAGGAGGGAGCAATGGCAGGAAAATTCCCTATTGAGTACTATGCTCACTACCTGGGTGATGGGATCATTTCTACCTCAAACTCAGCATCACACAATATACCCCCATAACAAATCTGCACATGTACCCTCTGAATCTAAAATAAAAGTTGAAATAATGAAAAAATAAATATTCATCGTATTCACTTTATTATTCTTTTGATGTAGACAAGGTCTATATTGATATTGTCTGTGTATTTGGTGATACTGACAATTTGTGTTTTCTTTTTTCTTTCCCTTGTCAGTCTTGCTGAAGATTCATTTTCTTTTTTTTTTATTATTATACTTTAAGTTCTGAAGATTCATTTTCTAAATCATTTTGAGGAACCAGACTTTGTTTCATTTATTTTTATTGTTTTTCTGTTTACAACCTAATTGATTTTGGTTCTGATCCTTATTATTTCCTTCCTTCTGCTTGCTTTGGGTTTATTTTGCTTTTTTTCTGAGTTCTTATGGTGGGAACTTAGATTATTGGTCTGAGACTATTCCTCTTTTCCAATGTATGCATTTAGTACTATAAATTTTCTTCTATTTACTACTTTAGCAGTTTCCCATAATTGAAATACTGTATTTTCATTTTAATTCAGTTCAATGAATTTTTATTTCCTTTCAGACTTCCTCCTTGACGTCTGGATTATTTAGAAGTGTGCTATTTAGTTTCAGCGTGTTTGTAGTTTTTCTTGTTTATTTTTCTTTTAATTGATTTCTAGTTTGATTACATTGTAGAGAACACACTCTTTAATTTCACAACTTTTAAATTTGTTAAGGTTTGTTATATAGCCCAGAATATGGTCTCAATATATATTCTGTTGCCATTTGAGTTCTGCTGTTGTTGGGCGAAGTGTTCTATAAATGTCCATTAAATCTTGTTGTTTGACTGTGGTGATGATTTTTTCTACATCATTGTTGATTATCTTCCTAGTTGTTCTATTGGTTGTTGGGAGAGGTTGTTGAAGTCTCCATCTCTAATTGTTGGCTTCTCTGTTTTCAGTGTTAGTTTTATCAATTTAAAATTTACATATTTCCAAGCTCTGTTGTTTGCTGCATACACATTTAGAATCACTATGCCTTCTTTGTTGATCGACCTGTTTATCATTATGTAATGCCTCTCTCCAATTATGGTGATTTTCTTTGCTCTGAAATCTAGCTTATCTGATATTCATATAGCTAACCCTGATTTTTAAAATTAATTTTCACATGATATATATAGTTCTATACTTTTACTTTCAACCTATCTGTATCATTATATTTGAGGTGAGTTTCTTGTAAATAGCATATGACTAGCATATGTTTTTTAATCCACTTTGCTAATTTGTATCTTCAATTGGTGTATTTAGGCCATTTACATTTAATGTCATTGATGTGTTAGGGCTTAAATATGAAATTTTTTACTATTTTTTATTTCTGTGTTTACTTCCTATAGATTATTGGTCCTACTTTCCTGTAGATTACTTGAACATTTTTTAGAATTTCATTTTTATTTATGTAGAGTGTTTTAGAATATATCTCTTTGTATAGCTTTTTCTAGTGGTTGGTAGGTATGACATTTTACAGTCATAACATTTATCACACTCTACTGGTATAATCATTTTACCAGTTCAAGTGAAGTATAGTAAACTTACCTTCCTTTATCCCATTCACAATATAGTTGTCTTAAATATTTCTTCTACATGCATTTAAAACATCAAACGTATTATAATTTTTGCTTCAACTGTGAAACATAATTTTAAAAATATATTTAGAAAAGGATAAAGAAAGCCTGTTGTATTTATCAATATTTTTGCTTGCCATGTTCTTTCTTCCTTTTTGATGTTCTAAGATTTCTTCTATTATCACTTCCTTTAGCAAAGGTCTCCTGGCAACAGATTCTTAATTTTCCTTCATATGAGAATGTCTTGATTTCTCCTTCATTCCTAAAGAATATTTTCACAAAACAGGATTCTGAGTTGACAGTTTTTCCCTTTCAGCACCTAAAAAAATACATGCTATTTTTTGTTCTCACCTGTATAATTTCTGTTGAGAAATCTGTCATTCTTATTGTTTTCCCTCTGCAGGTATAGTATCATTTTCCTTTGTTTTCAAGACTTTAGTTAGGATGCGTCTTGGTGTGGATTTCTTTGGGTTTATCCTGTTCGGTATTCACTGAGGTTTTTGTTTGTTTGTGTCTATTGTCACATTTGGGGAGTTTTCAGCCATTATTTCTTCAAGTACTTTTTCAACTCTCTTTCTCCTTTCCTTCTGTAACTTTAACAATATAAATTTAGATCCTGTATTATAGTCCCATAGCTTCCTGAGGCTCTATTCACTTTCAGTCCACTCTACTTTCTCTCTGTTGTTCACACTAGGTAATTTCTATTGTTTTATCTGCCAGCTCACTGATTTTTTTCCTTCTGTCCTGCTATTGAGCTTCAGTTATTGCATTTCTCACATCTAAAATGTCTACTTGGTTCTTCTTTATATCCTTTATTTCTTTGCAGAGACTTTTTACTTCCTCATTAAGGGTTTTTTATTATTATTATTTGTTTCTAGTATGTTTGAAATTGCTCATTGAAATATATTTTTTAATCATGGCTGCTTTAAAATATTTGCCTGATAATTCCATCACCTCTGCCCTCTCAGTCTTGGCATATATTGATTGCCTTTTTCATTCAGTTTGAGATGTTCCAGGTTCTTGGTATGATGAGCAAATTTGTATTGATACTTGTGTATTATTGTATTATGTTCTGAGACTCTGAATCTTATTTAAACCTCTGTTTTAGCTGGCTCTCTCTGGTAACACTCTGGATTTATTGCTGCCAAAGAGAGGCATTTGACCTCTGTTGATACCTGAGGAGGGAGTTCCTTGTTGCTGCCTGGTAGAAATTCCAGCTCCCCACAAGATCTCTGCTGACTCTGCAGTGGAGGTGGCCTCATTGCTACTGGGCAGTGGTGAATATTTTTACTCTCCACTAGGCCTCCTCTGACACTACACTGGCTGGGAGGGAGCTTCCTTGTTTCTTGCAGGTGCTTGTTGGTCTGGCTCTCCAAGTGGCCCCACTTACACCACAAGAGAGGTGAAGGGCTCATTACTGGCCATTAAGGATAAAAGTCTCAGCTTCCTGCTTAACCTCTTCCAGGTAGGGGTGGAGGCCACAGACTTTTTCTGTGTTGTTTGGATGCAGTAGAGCAGTTATCATGTAAAAATTGTCTGTCTTGTTTGGGTGCTCTTTTCCTAGTCCTTTGGCTTTTGTTGGTTTTGGAGATGGGAACATTTTCATCTGTGACAATTGGTATTTCCAGGTTGCCAACTTTTTCACCTTCGAGACTCAAATATATGAGGCAAACAAAACAAAACAAAACAAAAAAACCTAAGAGAACTCAACACCATGCCACTCCTCAGTACCCAGGGAACACAGTCTGCCTTCTGTCCACTGTTCATAGTCTTCTTATGTTTGTCTTAGATAGGGTGAGCCCCCAGAGTTTTTAGTTATACTTAAAGAGAAGAATGGAAAAAAGTACATCTATTCCATCTTCCCAGAAGGGGAAGTCAGACAGCTGTCAATATATATATTTTTTTCTTTGAGACAGAGTCTTGCTCTGTAGCCCAGGCTGGAGTGCAGTGACACGATCTTGGCTCACTGCAACCTCCACCTCCCAGGTTCAAGCAGTTCTCCTGTCTCAGCCTCCTGAGTAGCTGGGACTGCAGGAACGTGCCACCACACCCGGTTAATTTTTGTATTTTTAGTAGAGACAGGGTTTCACGATGTTGGCCAGGCTGGTCTTGAGCTCTTGACCTCAAGTGATCCACCCACCTCGGCCTCCCAAAGTGCTGGGATTACAGGAGTGAGCCACCCCACCCAGCCAGCTGTCAACATCTTTACAAAGTACCTGGAGTTAGGGTATAATTTCCCACCGGAATATGTGCAAATTTTGTAACACAGGCTGCAAATTCATCTCTCAGTTTTCAAGATTCAACCCCCTCCTCCAAAAAACAAATGGTTTAAATGATGATTGTTTGTACTTAGGCCACACAGTGAGTTTAAATATTCCCTTGAAAACAGTTAGGGGAGTGGAGTAGAGCTCCTGTCACTTAACTGTCTACTATGTACACTGGAAGACAACAACTTAGCAAAAGCCCTACTGTCACAATTGCGGAAACAGGAAGAGTTCACCAGTGCTCACTTGCTGGTTGATTTTTGCAACATGCTTAATTCCTGGGGACTAAGAATCTACATTTAGAAAATGAGCAGGTTATTTTTACCTAAATTCAAGATTGATTTCTAAATTCCACTTTATCCCCAAAATTCCATCATTTATTCTTTTATTTATTTATTTTTATTTATTTATTTTTATTATACTTTAAGTTCTAGGGTACATGTGCATAACGTGCAGGTTTGTTACATATGTATACTTGTGCCATGTTGCTGTGCTGCACCCATCAACTCGTCAGCACCCATCAACTCGTCATTTACATCA